>NC_042617.1:16017622-16098621 GCF_901001135.1 Rhinatrema bivittatum | reverse complement strand
CCGTGTGTGTGTGTGTGTGTGTGTGTGTGTATGTGTGACAGAAGGAGCATGTGAGAGAGGTAGTTTGTGAGTAGGGGTGAGTGTGTGAGCAAGAGAGATCATGTGTCAGTGAGTGTGAGTGAGTGTGAGTAACTCAAGCCTACGCTTGAGTTGGACTTTTCAATCACTATCCCACCGTGGTCATCTCACCACATGCCCCACTGCTTAATTAAGCCAGTATTCAAATACACTTTGCCTCCTGCCAACGATTGTTCACCTGTTACATGATTTTTACCGGATTGATCTTATTCGCCAGTATGTTGATTCATCAATTTAAAATGTTGCTTCTCTTAAAATGTTGTTTTCCCTTAAAATGTTGTTTTTCTTAAGTGTTATGTAACTTAATTATATCCCAGTTTTTCACTTCCTTGTTCTCTGTAAGACACACATATGTTATGTCATCCCAAAGTTACTTGTAAACCGAAGTGATTAGTAACATTGTTACCAGAACCTCGGTATATAAAAAATGTTAAATAAATAAATATATGTGTGAAAAAAAAGTGATCTTAATATCCTGAGTAACTACAGACTAGTTTCAAATTTACCATTAATGGAAAAACTCATAGAAAAACCAATACAAAAACAGCTAGCTGAACATTTAGACAACACAACATACCATCACAGCATGGCTTCCGTAAACATTATAGCACAGAAACATTACTAACCTCACTAACAGACAATATGAGAGGATTTGACAGTGGAAAACACTATATTCTTGTGCTATAAGCCTGTCATCAGCTTTTGACACAGTAAATCATGTTATACTATTGCAAAGACTAGAAGAAATAGGACTACAAAACAACACAGTTGCCTGATTCAGATTTTATCTAAATAATAGATTTTTTCAGGTACAGATCAAAAACGTAAGATCAGAAAAAATAAATCTACAAACAGGAGTACCACAGGGATCAGCTCTGTCGGCAACACTTTTTAACATCTACCTACTTCCCCTGTGCCACCTACTGGCAGGCCTGGGAATCATACACTACATATATGCTGATGACATTCAACTAATTTTAGTCATCGATGACACAATCGAAAAAACATTAAACTTAGCAAACATGTACCTAGACATAATTAAACAACTACTAAACCAAATGGAGCTAGTTATTAACATTAAAAAAAACTGAATTCCTACATCTAGAATGAAAAAACATTGAGATTATTCAAAATCCAATTATACTAAAAAATAATCCGAAAATTGAATTAGCAAAGTACAGAATGTCGGCGTAATAATTGACATGGAACTCAGCCTTAAACAACACATATCACTAAAAATAAAAGAAGGATACGCTAAACTTATGGTTCTCAGAAGGCTAAAGCCTCTACTAACACCAACAAATTTTCGAACAGTTCTACAAGCACTAATTTTCACAAGTACTGACTATTGCAATGCACTGTTTTGGGGATTGTTATATACAACCATAAGACCACTCCAAATTTTACAGAACTCTGCTGCAAGAATACTTACTGATAAGAGAAAAAGATCACATTACTGAAACATTAGCAGAATTACACTGACTACTCATAGAACAGAGGCTCCAATACAAAACACTATGCACAATACACAAATTAATTAATGACAAAAAAACTGATTGGCTAAACACAGTGCTGCGTGTGCATGCCACACAGAGAAATCTTAGATCGGCCAATAAAGCACTCCTAACCGTCCCTTCTGTTAGGACAGCAAGACTGACTCAAGTTAGAGAACGGGTACTATCCTTAACAGGACCAATACTATGGAACACCATGCCCCTCGAAATCAGATTACAGAGAAACTTCAAACTCTTTAAACAAAGTTTAAAAACCTGGCTTTTCAAACAAGCGTTTTATAAAGAGAACAAAGATTTGGATAACTAAATAAAGCATGCAGCGGAACATCAACACACAGCCCAGAATTAAAAGGGGTGTGATTTTTTTTTATTTTATTATCTTCATCACCTCACAAATAGTATTAGATAAAATATACAGTGAAAGTACTATACATGTAAGTTAACTTATTACATGTATAAATGCACAAGAATTATGACATTTATCAAGTAATCTTTATTTTTGAAACTATGTAACTGAAGCCTTTTTGGCACATTGATAGAAATTATTACACAACTTTGATACTGCATTACGTGCCTATCTGTAAACCGTTGTGATGGTATATAACTTAACGACGGTATAGAAAAGTCTTTAAATCTATATAAATAAAAATGTAAATGTTCGTTTGTTCAAAATCTTAAATCTCCGAAAGTTCTTTACCAATTACTTTGAAATTTTGACACAACATTGCATTCGAATACGCGCGTGTTTTTATATACCTATATTATATAGATGTCACACCTGTGACAGGTAAAAACATGATTTTTGGGAAAAACAGCACCATCTGTTGGACATAAAAGCAACACACGCTATCTACAAGATAAATGGGCTCTGACCAATGGACCACAAATGCGCAGTAGAGAGCAGCTCTACCGCGCATGTGCGGACCATAGAGCTCTGTGCTACGTGCTGGGTGTCACAGAGGGGAAGAGGAAAGGGCAGACGAGTCGCCGCTCCGAGAAACCGCTCAGCCCATTCCTCCGCCGCTGGGGAAGGGGAGAGGGAGTAGGGACAGCCGGAGCAGAGCCGCTACGTGCTGGGTGTCACAGAGGGGAGGAGGAAAGGGCAGATGAGTCACCGCTCCGAGAAATGGCTCAGCCCGTTCCTCCACCGCTGGGGAAGGGGGGAGGGAGTAGGGACTACCGGACAGTTAAACACAGGAGGAGGAAAGGATAGAAGAGTCGCCGAGCCAGTCCATCCACCGCCGGGGAAGGGGGGGAGGAAGTTGGGATGGCCGGAGCAGAGCTAATGCACATTGTAAAATTAAACCAGACTGAGCCACGGCAACGCGTGGCCGGGTACAGCTAGTAAATAAATAAATGTATGTATGTGTGTGCATGCACGCATGTCTGGGAGAGAGGGATTGTGAGTATCTAAGAGAGGAAGCATGAGCATATGAGCATGAATATCTATGAGAGAAAGCAAGTGTGTGTGGCTATATGAGAGAGAGGAGAAAGTTTGCATGCCCTCCCACACCTACTAATCCACATCAATATCAGGATGACTGGAAATCAAAATTTCCCAGGTACGGAGAATGAGAGGGTTTGTTTGTTTGTTTTTTTAAATCCTTATTAGTTTTAATTATTTGGTGTTATTTGAAGTATCTGCTGTTTTGAAATATTTTACTGGTGTTTGGGAAATTTAAAAATCAATTTATATGAGTTTTTAATTATTGGATTTTTATTCTTCTGCTGTTATATTTATTATTAATATTGTTTTACTGTTATGATTGATGATTTATATTTCTTGAATTCATTGTTTGATGTTTTATGAATGGTAATGTTTGTTTTTCTATTGTTGCACTGTATTCAGAGTCTGGCTTGTGGTTTCTAATTCAGTTTTTGTCTGCAGATTTGTATTTATATTTTATGGTCTCTTTTTTTTTTTTTTTATTCTGTATTTGGTGATGGTCTATCTGTGTTGTGCACATGTGACCAAGGAGAGGTATCTGCTAGCCTGTAGTTTCTGTGCAGGAATGTAAAGCAGCCTGGCTTGTTCTGTTTTCCTAATAGGAGGTGTATTGGTATTTTAGGACCTGATGAATTATTTGCAGCATTACTTTTTCATATGTAATATTATTATTATTTGAGTGCTGGAAGTTAATGCTCATTTGGTATAGGAGGTCAAGCTCATATCCAACACGTGATAGAGTAGGCCTAAACCATGAGTATTTTTGCAGGGTTTTCTGGTTGGTGCCACAGTAGTGCCTATAAACTTAATGTACATGTTGCTGTAAGTGATACTTTTACTTTAGAAGACTGTGCTCTGAATGTTCTTTTTATTGTAAAATCTGTTATTATAAATGCATAATTTTTGCGTGTATAGAGGGCTGCAGTTGGAGGGTGGGGGGGCTTTAAAATTCACCTAGCACCCTACTCGATGGCAGCGCTGCATCTTCAATCTTACTCGACGGTCCATTTCTGCGAACCTAATGGAAACCAACTATAAATTGCTGTCTCGCTGGTATTACACCCCTGAGAAATTACATAAAATCTATCCCGCCCAAGACGCTAATTGTTGGAGACAGTGTAACTCTGTTGGCACGTTTATACATATCTGGTGGGAATGTCCTAAGATCGGGTCATATTGGAAGTGGATACAGCATATGATATCCCAAATGTTGAGTATTACTATATCTCTTCAGCCGGAAATCTACTTGCTTTCAGATTACCCGACTAGTTGGCCAACCAACGGGAAGATCTTAATACATCAAGTGATCAGTGCTGCACGACAGGAGCTGGCGGCACATTGGCGAAAGAATTGGGCCCCAGCAGCGCTGTCTGTCATAAAGAGATTGTGGCAGAGGCACTATTGGTACTACATAAGAGCCAAACAGCATGACACCGTAGCCCGTCATGTAGTCATCTGGGAACCTTTCTTGTGTTGGTATAAAGCTTATTGAAGAAGAAATCCGAATCTGCAAGGCTGGGGAGATCCATGTTGGATGGGATCTCTGCTGAAGGTGGTATAATTCCATACCTTATAGGACTTTATGGGACAGTATGGTTTAGGACATTTTAAAACATTGAGCTCCTATACACCAGAGGGGGGGAGGGGAGGGAGGGTGGGTTGGTTCATGTATGGGGGGGGGGTGTTAAAAATATAAAAACAGGAAGACAATACTGTATTTGATGCAAGGTTTATTGAAATTGGCCTGTATACGTTCATTATGTTTCTGGTTTACATGAGGTCTTAGGACATTCCCACCAAGAAGAATGCCTCAAATCCTTCAAGCGGAAGCTCAAGACCTGGCTCTTTGCAAAAGCATACACTTAATTTTTCACTATACCTCACCACTGTCCCCACTCGCCCCATTCCTCCCCTGTTTCCCATTCTACCGCCCCTCTCTCCCCTCCCCTTTTCTCCGCCACCTTCTTTTCTTTCTCTCTGCCCCCCCTCTTTCCTCGCTCTCCTCCCTTCTCTTCCCCATCTTATCTCCTAGCCTGATTAAAATTAACCTCATAGTTTTCTTTCTTTTGTACATATGTATATAATTGCAAACTTTGTTTATAATTTTATTGCAAAACTTCCCATGTTATTGTTCCCCCCTCTCGTTAATGCCTTGTTATCATGTTTTTACTGTTCAATGTAAAGCGCCATGCCGTGCGTTTGTTTTTGCGTTACAATGTGAACCGATATGATATCCTGGATGAATGTCGGTATATAAAAATTTTAAATAAATAAATAAATAAATAAATAAATAAATATTGTCAATAAAAATTTAAATAAAAAAAAAAAATTCACCTAGCTCATCTAATACCCTTGCACTGGCCATGGGTTCCTAAGGAGAGGGGGTGGATATGGGTAGGGAGGAATGTCAGGTTTTAAAGGTTAGATTACTGGAGGGAGATAAATGAACAGGGGGATATGGGGTTGAGGAGGGGGGCAGCACAGTAATTGTTTGCACAGGGCAGCAGAAAATCTAGCACCAGCCCTGCCAGCTGAATCCATACTGCTGTTCAGGACACTGGATCTGGTCGGTCAGCGCAGTTGCGGGGGGGGGGGGGGGGGGGCAAGGAGAATTATCTCCGATGTCTTCTCGCTGGTGAGTAGAATCTGATGAGCAGCCACATGCCAAACCCTTTTCCCCCAGGGATTTCAAAAGCCAGTATATGCATATTCAGAGGCTGAATGCATATTAATTTAGTGACATGACTCCAATTCTGATTGGGTCCTTCTTCATATAGACTTTTTGACCGCCCAGCTTCATCATTAGGCAGATATTAAACAAATAAGCGTGGGGGTCTGACCCAGTATGGCATTTTCTTATGTTCTTATACCTGCTATTAAGTTCACTTAGGGGTAGATTTTCAAAAAACGCGAATAGGCGTACTTTTGCTGGCGCATCAGGCGCAAGCAAAAGTACGCTGGATTTTAGTAGATACGCGCGGAGCCGCACGTATCCACTAAAATACCGGATCGGCGCGCACAAGGCTATAAATTCTGTATAGCCGGCGTGCGCCGAGCCGCGCAGCCTACCCCCGTTCCCTCCAAGGCCGCTCCGAAATCGGAGCGGCCTTGGAGGGAATCCTCTAACGCCCTCCCCTCACCTTCCCCTCCCTTCCTCTACCTAACCCACCCGCCCGGCCCTGTCTACACCCCCTCCTTACCTTTCTCCGGGGATTTACGCCTCCCGGAGGGAGAAGTAAATCCCCGCGCGCCAGCGGGCCTGTTGCGCGCCAGGACGCGACCTGGGGGCGGGTACGGAGGGTGCGGCCACGCCCCCGGACCGCCCCGGGCCGTAGCCACGCCCCCGTACCCGCCCCCAAAATGCTGCTGACACACCCCCTAAACGCCGCGATGACCGGGCCCGCCCCCCCCGACACACCCCCCGACACGCCCCCCTCGGAGAACCCCGGGACTTACGCGAGTCCCAGGGCTCTGCGCGCGCCGGTAGGCCTATGTAAAATAGGCTCACCGGCACGCAGGGCCCTGCTCGCCTAAATCCGCCCGGTTTTGGGCGGATTTAGGCGAGCAGGGCTCTGAAAATCCGCCCCTTAGAGAATAGCCACTGCCATTAGCAATGGGTAGCTTGCTTATTACAGCGGTTACTACCCTAAACCAATTAAGCCTGATACATCAGGCTTTAAATGCATATCCAGCACTGCTCTCTGCTTAAACAGCAGGGGAAATGTGGAAAACAGGATTTACATTCAGACAACAACCAACAAGGCATTGATCTGTGCAGTCTGGGTAACCAAACATCGGGGTAACTTGCTTGATGTGGTGGTTACTACCCTTAACCATTAAGCCTTATGCTCACCTTTGATGCAACTCCAACATTACTCTCTGCATCAATGGCAGGGGGTGGCAGGAAATTTGAATCAAACAGTTACCAACAAGGGCCCTGAACTTGGTGGTTGATGAAATAGATAAGAATGGGAAAACAAGTGTGGGAGCTTGCTGGGCAGACTGGATGGGCCAATTGGTCTTTTTCTGCCATCATTTCTATGTTTCTATGTGTAAGAGAGAGCTGACCAGGTCTTGTGACAGGGCCGAGCTGTCTGACGAAGCCCCTGTTCATGTTGGAGGGTCCCATCTCCAGGCAGAACTGAGCCATGCTGACAGGTTTGCATCTGTTTTTGCACATACACACCTGGTCTATATTGTCTTTCTGAACACCCTATAGAACATAACATAAGAATATAAGATATGCCATACTAGGGCAGACTAAGGGTCCATCAAGCCCAGCCAGTATTTAGTTTACAACAGTAGCCAATCTAGATCCAGAGTCCCTGGCAAGTAACCAAGCATTAAATGCTACTAATGCCGTCAGCTAGCAGTGGCTATTCCTTATTGATTAATAGCAGTTTATGGACTTCTCCAGAAACTTCTCCAAACCCTTTTTAAACCCAGCTACACTAACATCCTTAACCACATCCTCTGACAATGAATTCCAGAGCTTAACTGTGCATTGAGTGAAAAAGAATTTTCTCAAATTTGTTTTAAATGTGCTGCTTGCTAACTTCATGGAGTGCCCCTAGTCATAGAAACATAGAAACATAGAAATGACGGCAGAAGAAGACCAAACGGCCCATCCAGTCTGCCCAGCAAGCTACGCACTTTATCCATTTTTTTATTTCCCTTTTTCTCTCTCCCACCTGTTACTATTGGCTTCCAGTACCCTCCCGCCCTAATTCCCCTCCACCCCACCACCAATGTAGAGAGCAGCGCCGTATCTGCATCCAAGTGAACATCCAGCTCAATTAGGGGTAGCAACCACTGTAACAAGCAGGCCACACCCCTGCCCCATACTCTTACCCACCCCTGTTTTGTTTTTTTTTGTTTGTTTGTTTTTATTGTTGGGGTTTTGTTTTTTTTTTTTTTTTGGAGATGGCAGCCCTCCATCCTTCCTCTCCGTGAAGGTGGAACACCAACCACTGGCATCCCTCTCCGTGAATGCCTCTGTGGCTACTGCCGCTCCGTGCAGTGTTTTGCTGCCTCCTCTTTATTCACGCCCTCTAGACTTGATGGATCCACAGTGTTTATCCCACGCACCTTTGAAGTTCTTCACAGTTTTAGACTTCACCACTTCCTCCGGAAGGGCATTCCAGGCATCCACCACCCTTTCCGTGAAGAAATACTTCCTGACATTGGTTCTTAGTCTTCCTCCCTGGAGTCTCAGCTCGTGACCTCTGGTTCTGCTGATTTTTTTCTGACGGAAAAGGTTTGTCGTTGTCTTTGGATCATTAAAGTTTTTCAAGTATCTGAAAGTCTGAATCATATCACCCCTGCTCCTCCTTTCCTCCAGGGTGTACATATTTAGATTCTTCAATCTCTCTTCGTATGACATCCAATGAAGACCCTCCACCTTTCTGGTTGCTCTTCTCTGTACTGCTTCCATCTTGTCTTTGTCTCTTTGTAGATACGGTCTCCAGAACTGAACACAGTACTCCAGGTGAGGCCTCACCAAGGACCTGTACAAGGGGATAATCACTTCCCTTTTCTTACTCGATATTCCTCTCTCTATGCAGCCCAGCATTCTTCTGGCTTTTGCTATCGCCTTGTCGCATTGTTTCGCAGACTTCATATCATTAGACACCATCACCCCAAGGTCTCTCTCCTGCTCCGTGCACATCAGCCTTCCCCCCCCCCCCCCCCCCCATCGAATTCAGTTCATTCGGATTTCCACTCCCCATATGCATGACTTTGCACTTCTTGGCATTGAATCTCAGCTGCCATATCTTTGACCACTCTTCCAGTTTCCTTAAATCCCGTCTCATTCTCTCCACTCCTTCTGGCGTGTCCACTCTGTTGCAGATCTTAGTGTCATCCGCAAAAAGACAAACCTTACCTTCTATCCCATCCGCAATGTCGCTCACAAAGATATTGAACAGGACCGGTCCCAACACCGATCCTTGCGGTACACCACTTAAAACCGCTCTCTCTTCAGAGAAAGTTCCATTTACCATCACACATTGTCTTCTGTCCGTCAACCAGTTTGCAATCCAGGTCACCACCTCGGCACTCACTCCTAAGCTTCTCGTTTTATTCTATTATCTGAAAGAGTAAATAACTGATTCACATTTACCCGTTCAAGTCATTTCATGATCTTGTAGACCTCTATCATATCCCCCCTCAGATGTCTCTTCTCCAAGCTGAACAGCCCTAACCTCTTCATCCTTTCCTCATAGGAGAGTTGTTCCATCCCTTTTATCATTTTGGTCGCCCTTCTATGCACTTTCTCCAATGCAACTATATCTTTTTTTGAGATGCGGTGACCAGAATTGCACATTGTATCAAAGTGTGGTCTCACCATGGAGTGGTACAGAGGTATTATGACATTTTCTGTTTTATTTGCTATTCCCTTCCTAATAATTCCTAACGTTTGCTTTTTTGACCCCACAGCACACTAAGGCAACAATTTCATTGTATTATCCGCTATGATGTCTAGATCTCTTTCCTGGGTTATAACTTCTAATATGGAACCTAACATCGTGTAACTACAGCAAGGGTTATTTTTCCCTATATGCAACACCTTGCACTTGTCCATATTAAATTTCATCTGCCATTTGGATGCCCGATCTTCCAGTCTCACAAGGTCCTCCTGCAATTTATCACAATCTGCTTGTGATTTAACTACTCTGAATATTTTTGTGTCACCTGCAAATTTGATAACCTCACTCATTTTCCTTTCCAGATCATTTATAAATATATTAAAAAGCACTGGTCCAAGTACAGATCCCTGAGGCACTCCACTGTTTACCCTTTTCCACTGAGGAAATTGACCAATTAATCCTACTCTCTGTTTCCTGTCTTTTAACCAGTTTGTAATCCATGAAAGGACATCGCCTCCTATCCCATGACTTTTTAGTTTTCTTAGAAGCCTCTCATGAGGGACTTTGTCAAATGCCTTCTGAAAATCCAAATACACTACATCTACCGGTTCACCTTTATCCACATGTTTATTAACCCCTTCACAAAAATGTAGCAGATTTGAAGGACTCGGGCTTGCTTGTTCTCAGCTGCTGTGTTTGCTAAGACAAAACTCCTATCCTTATCAGCAGTTCGTGTAAATAATGCCTGCTTGGCAATCAGATAATTCAGTCACAACTTCAGCTAGTTAGAAATTCAGTATTTCTGTGTCTTCTGTGTCAGAGAATCAATTTTTCAGCATGTAGAGTAGTAACTTGGGGTTTTTATTCTTACAAGAACAGTGTTAGGCTGGTTTAAATCTTACCTATCTGAGTGCTCACAAGTGAGAATGGGACGTGAATGCTCATAATGGTCTTCCATTAACATGGGTTTTCATCAGCAATCGGAATTGTCATTGGCACATTTCAATATTTACTTGGTTCCTGTGTGTAAAGACCTTTACAGAGTAGTGCAATGGGTACAAAATATATGCAGATGATTTTCAAAATGTTAAAGGGGACAGAACGGCTTCCCTATGAGGAAAGGCTAAAGAAGTTATGGCTGTTCAGCTTGGAGAAGAGACGGCTGAGAGGAGATTGTTGGAAACAGGATGCTGGGCTTGATGGACCCTTGGAACGACCCAGTAAGGCAACTTCTTAAGCTTTTATATCCAATTTTTTAACTGCGCCTAACCATCGTGGCCTGCCACAATTGAGCTCTAGTAAATCTTTTTCTCGACAGTCAAGAAGTGGCTACATTACAATAAACTGGCTTTAGACATGTCAAAAACAGACTTTCTCTTGATTCAGAGATCATATTCTGAGTTACAACAATCATCTCTTGTCATCGATGGCATCACCTTCCCCATCAAGAATAACATCAAAAGTCCACCCTCATTTTCCATCCCCATATTAAATCCATCATCAGATCTGACTGCTGCAAACTACGCATTGTTTCTGGATTAAAACATCTAGAAAAGTTGGACTTTAGTACTGTAGCACAGGTACCTATTTTGCTGTTAATTGATTACTGCAATGCCGAGTACCTCGTCTTACGCGCTTCTAGACTGAAACCATTACAGCTACTCTTAAACTCCGCAGCACAATTAACATCTGGTTTCAATCGCAGAGAACAGATCACTCCGACTCTTATGCACTTACACTGGGTATCATTTCTGCAACATACTGAGTACAGAATGGGCACAACGGTGTTCAGATCAATGAATTCTGGCACCTGCCCGCGGGATAATGCCCTTTTAAAAATCTGTCAGCCAACACCTTGCTTAGGACTCCCCCGAGAGCTGAGCTGGATATTCCCACAGGAAGAGACAAAGAGATTCTGTCTTTTTGGTGACTTCCCCAATATTGTGGAACTATTTTTCGGAGGAGATGTGCCCTGTGTGACTGCTTTAAATTATCTAAAGTCCTTCCAAAAACCTTCCTTTACAAGCAGGCTTATTTACAACCTAAGATCCTGATAATGTTGTATCTGGCCCCTCACTAAATGCGTCTGTCACCAAGTAATTTTATGTTCCTTTTAATGCTCTGAAATATGGATGTTAAAGTATCAGTGCATGGCTTACCCCATTGTGTTAAGTGATTCAAACTTTTTTTTTTAAATAAAGATAAAAAGATTGCACTGGGGATCACATTCATCTGTTCTAAGACAGATGGAGGAGGCTGGGGGGCCTTTATCGCTCCTCCCCTGCTGCAACCTGAATGCCGCGCATTGAACCTCGCGGAGAGAATGAACTGGGCATCGCCACGGGGGGGGGGCTGGAGGGAGGGAGGGAGTGAATAAACCGGGGTGCAGGGGTGGCGACCGGGAAGTGAACCGGTGTGAGTGGGGGAAGGGAACCAGGGTGAGTGAGGGGTTTGTGGGGGGGGGGGGGGGGGGGAGGGAGGGAACCAGGGGGAGGGAGGGAGTGAATAAACCGGGGTGCAGGGGTGGCGACCGGGAAGTGAACCGGTGTGAGTGGGGGGAGGGGACCAGGGGGAGTGAGGGGTTTGTGGGGGGAGGGAGGGAGTGAATAAACCGGGGTGCAGGGGGTGGCGACCAGGAAGTGAACCGGTGTGAGTGGGGGAAGGGAACCAGGGTGAGTGAGGGGTTTGTGGGGGGGGGGGGGGGGGGGAGGGAGGGAACCAGGGTGAGTGAGGGGTTTGTGGGGGGAGGGAGGGAGTGAATAAACCGGGGTGCAGGGGTGGTGACCGGGAAGTGAACCAGTGTGAGTGGGGGAAGTGAACCAGGGGGAGGGAGGGGTTTGTGTGGGGGGAGGGAGGGAACCAGGATTTATAAGGGGAGCGGGAGGGAGCGTGAAGGGATGGTGGGGAAGGGAAATAAAAGGGATCAGGTGGGCTTGGGAAGGACAGGATGGGGGAGTGATTGGCAGAGCTTGGGGATTCCTTTCTCCTTCATCCCATCCCAATCCTCCCTCCTTCTCTCCTCACCCCCATCCCTAGCCTCCCTCTTTCCTCCTTTCCATTTCAATCTTCCTTCCCCAGCTTTCCCTTTCTTCCCATCTCTCCACACCTGATCCCTCTGCCCTCCCTCTTCCTCCTCTCATTCCCTTTCCTTATCTTCCCCCATCCTCTCCTGCCTAGGACCCCTTCTCCATTTCCCACCTCTGTGATCTCCTCTCTTCCCATTCCCAGGGCCCCTCCCCCTCTATCCTCCCCCGCCCCACAGATATATAAAGGAACATTTTACAAACAGGCAGCCCGGCTCCTTTCCTATTATCATTTCCTTGTCAATGTTTGCTTAAGTGTTGTGGGCCTAATTGTATTTTCTTTGTGCCTGATCAATTAAAGATACTTTCTGAATGCTAGGAAAGTTGCAGAGAGGATCCCTTCCTTGGGCTGTGCCTGGCTGCGAATGAATAAGGGTTTGCTCCCTGCTCTCTTCAGTTTCTCCTTTGGTTTTCTGCTCTTCCTCCTCCAGATTCGGGTCTAATGAAATTCTCTATTTCAATAATAATAATGTCATTATTATTGTTATTTTCTTATATTATGTGGATTGATTGGTGATTGTATTTTTTGTTGCTTGGAATCTAATAATAGAAATAATAATTAAAAAAATAGGCAGTTATCATTTAGTGACTCCACAGGGGAAAATGTTCAGCTGGTCAGATTTAACTCCTAGCGCCTCATCTTATGGCAAGATGCTTTCAAAAACTGACTCCTTCTTGAATTGTTAAAAGTTCCAGTATCAATTTTTGTAATACAGGTGACAGCATATTAAAGTGTTCACCCATTACACAAAATAATCTCTCTCTCTATATATATATCTAAAAGGCTTGTGTGGGTTGGTTGGTCAGTCGTGTCGGTAACACTGTCTGCGAAGCCCTGGCCCTCATGCTGTCACACACAGGGACAAACAGGTAGGTATAGGCACACAAATGTGCACGCAAGCTTGTGCAAGGGCGCACAAGCACGCGTGCAAGTTTGCACAAGCACACACATGTACACACAAGCTGGTACAAGCATGCACGCAAGCTCATGCTATTGTGCAGAAGCACACACAAACTCACATGCAAGCATGCACAAGCTTACATAAGTGTGCATGGAAGCTTGCATAAGAAAGCTTGGTTAAGCTCACGCAAGCATGCACGCAAGTTCGTGCTAGCATGCAGAACGCGCAAGCTCGCAGAGGTGCATGCAAGCTCACAGAAGCACACACCAGGCTTTCACATGCACACACACTGGCTCATACATGCACACAGGTTCACAGACTGATATGAACATGCACACACACACACAAGTTCCCGCAAACACACACATACACACACAGGCACAAGCATACACACACAGACTCAGGCCCCCCACCCTGCACACATCACCTCCCTAAACACTCATACAGCCACACACAGGCACAGACTCACACACAGGCTGATATAGAGCAGACCGGCCAAGCAACACCGGACACTTTCTGCTAGTAAGCTGTTAAAGGGCTTGGTAGAGCTGAGTGAACTGGCAGAAATCTTCATGTCCTATGTGAAGCTGGTTCCTGGTAAAATGCTCAGTGAGAGCTGCTTAGAGAGACTTACAGACCCTCTGCCTGCATTGTAAATCTGACATAGCCCAAGTTTACTGGCTCATAGAATTAATAGGATCAGGAGTAGCAACCTGGTGGTAAATGATCTGTAATCCGTTCTGCTCCATAAAGAAAGATATCCTTAATCTCTCCTAAAGAGATTACTGCTCTTATCCCTTGAACAGACCTTTGGATAGAAAGAAGTATTTCTTAAAAAAAAAAAGCAAGGTGTATATGGAAAGCCTTGGTTCCTAAATCAGATGGGGAATGGATCTTTCTGAGCAGCTTTGTCAGAACTGGGCCCATTTGTTAAAAGTGCTAATGAGGCAAAGCAGTCAGCGGCATTGACTGTTTTGTTGTCTAGCAGATGGGCTAAGCGATCCCTGTTTGAGTCAGTCAGACTCAGGGATGATGCACAATTATCTGAGATATTTCTCCACTTGGCTGAGATTTCAGTGGAGCTGATAATCGGCAATCTGTTCACCTTTCTGTGAGATAGAGCAGGGGCTACAGTCATTTTTATTAATAAAACCGACTCCACATTAAGGAAATCGAGTGACAACTGAATGAAGCGAATCGTCACGAACGACCCGAGAAGGTTCCCACCCCTTCGGTTTAGCACAGAATATGCAGTTTCTTAGAATTTGGTGAAAGAGAACATTTTTGTGACCCTCAAAAGAAGGATAATTTGTTTTTAATGCTGAGGCCCCAGTCAATTAGAATGATATGCGTATACCTGGGTCCTTAATGCCACGCCTCGGTTCCACTGGATCCGACATCGGTAATATCCTGGAGCCACTGATATCCCAGAGATCCCTTCGTATGTGAGGGGATTGATCCTGCAGAAACATCTGCGAGTGGTGGGCAGCGCGTGACCTTTGGTATCGAATCATAATATACAAATACAAGCTGATGCCTGGGGGAATTCCCCGGAGGCCTCTATTCAGTCCTCTCCTCCCAGGTCAGCCCCAACATACTCCAACCCCACCTCCACAGCACGACCCCAGAATGCTCTCCCCCCGCCCAGCCTGACCCCAGCACACTCTGACCTTCCTCCCCAATCTGAACCTAGCACTATTTCCCCCCCCCCCCCCCCCCCCCAGTCTTCCTGGGCACACTCTGACCCCCTAGCCCATAACATTTTTCATCCCTAGTCTGACCCCAGTGACCCCTCTTTACAGCCCAGCCCAGAACACTTTTCCCCCCAGTCTGACCCCAGCACACTCTGACCCTCCTTTCCAGCCTGAGCCCAAAACTCTCTCCTCCCCCTCTCATTACTCTCTTCATCCCTTCCAAAGTCTGACCCCAGCAATCTCTTTATCCCTTCCCTGCCAAGCCCAGAAGACTCTTCTCCCCTCCCCCAGCCCTCTCAAGCATATTCTGACTTTCCTCATCTTCTCCCCAGCACACTCCCACCTCTCCTCCTCAGCACACTCCCACCTCTCCTCCCCAGCACACTCCCACCTCTCCTCCTCAGCACACTCCCACCTCTCCTCCCCAGCACACTCCTACCTCTCCTCCTCAGCACACTCCCACCTCTCCTCCCCACCTTCTCTGACCCCCAACTCACAACCTCAGTCATGCCCCCTCCCCAGCCCATTTAGCATCTTCCACTCATAAACACTCAATTGCTATGCTCCCACTGTCCCTCCCTCAAATCCCCACTCAGTCTCCAAGTACCAGCTCTGCCCCCCCCCCCACTACTGTACCTCTGAGTCTCCACTGTCCTCTCAAATCCCAGCTTCCTCTGCTCTACCCACCCAAATTCCCATGTCCCCACTGTCCTCTCATTCTCCTCCTAATCCCTGGGAGTCCCAGGCTTTCCTCGCTGTCCCACCCAAGTCCCAGGCCCACTGCTCCTCTTCTCTCTCCCCTTCTCCCACCAATATCTGAGTCTCTTCTCTCCGCCAATTCCCGAGTCCTCTTTCTCCTTTCCCCTCTCCTCCTTCCAAGGAACTCACAACCTATTTACTGCCCCTGCTGATTTCTACCCCCCTTTTTACCCGGCATTTGTACCCATCTAACCTGCTGTTCCTCCGCCCAGCGCCAGTGTCTTTAACCAATGAATGCTGCTCCTGCAGCCCTCTGCCAGCCTTTTCTGTTCATCCTGCGGCCACGCAATTCACCTCTCTGTCTAAAGAGCTCCCCGGGGTTCAAATGGCTGCTTAAGGGATAGAAGACAGGCAGATACTGGCCGCGGGAGCAGCATTCATCTGGCTAATGGTACTGGCGCTGGGCAGAGTAGCCCGATGGATAGAGACGTCGGGTCAAATGGGTTGTGGAGGATTGGCAATAGGGTACAGCTATTTGCCTCTGGGCGATGCAAGCTTTTGTTTTTTTGGGGGGTGAGGGGCATTGCTGCCCCCAAACTCTGCTCATGCCTTGTGCAAAGTTGGTTGGCCCCTGTGACCTGCCCCATTGCAATGCCTGTGGTTTAAGGAGGTTCTGCTTCAGACACAGAGCATAACAATACACCCTGGCAAATGCTTTAAGAAAGCATATCTTAGGGCAGAAATGTTCTGGCAGGAAACAGTTGCCACCAGGATCTAAAATAGGCAATGTCTCTATGCCTGCTTATGTTTTGGATTTAGCCAATGATAGCAAGAAGATTCTGAGAAAACTCTGGCATGTTGTCCAGATCCATTCATCTTTTAAAGAAAACTTCATTGGCACATTCACCAGGGGAAGAAATGTAAGAGATTATCGGGAGCAGTCAGCAAGGTAGGCAGACAGCTAGCAGGAAGGTAAATGATAAAGTCCTTGTTTGGAGATTCTCCAGATTGACGACGGGAGTCCCAGTAAACAAGGACCTGCTTGTTTAAGGTGTCCTGGCTTACCAAAGGTGCAGACTGGAGCTCAGACCTGTGAGGTTCAGGTTCGGGGTCCAGCCAAGCAAAGTCTGAGCAGAATCTGGATAAGCAAAATTCAAGCAAAGTCTTCCGTCGGCGAAGCCTAGGCGAGCGCGAGCACGAGCAGTGAGTGTCAGGCAGGAAGGTCCGGCACTTTTTCTACCAACAATGCAACAGTGTTGGTTCTGGGGCCTATCAGGTGCAGAGCTCTCCTTGAACCAATAAAGACCTCCCCATGGAGCTCCGCCTAGCATGGATTTCCGTTATAGGCGGAATAGAAATTGTTATAAATAAAAAAGAAAATAAGCAAACAAATAAATAAATAAATATATGGGGGCCTTTAAGATCCACAACTTCCCCAGGACTCCCCAGTTCCTGTGGCACTGTGTTTCTCACTCTACGGTCACCAGTTTGAATTCCACAAGTCCTGATGCTCATGAGCCTTAAATCCATCAAGAAACAATTTGTGGGCTATGCACATTTGCTTTGAATGTGGAAAATATATTATTTACTGCAGAGCGTGAGGACCAACCATAGAACATGTTAGCAGATAAAGACCATAAGGCCCATCTCCTTCTCCTATCCCACTTCCTGCAGACGCAGATTGATCGTTGTCATTTCCATCACTTTTCCTACTCCCAGAGATCCCCTGTGCCTGTCCCATGCTCTCTTGAAATCTGACATTTTCCTTGTAGCCTCCATCTCCAGTGAGAGACTGATTCTTCTCATTGCTCCAGAGTCTTTCCCCTTCCTCTCTCATCTCATGAACCCTCATTGCAAACTTAGGGATTGATTTACTAAGCTGCAGTACTTGGTGAAGCAGCTTAATAAACCCTGTGGTATTTTTCCTGGTAGGAAAACACCACAGCTTAGATGCCCCCATGTGTCCCGAGCAATGGTGGCCCCATGAGCCAGGGCTGCTATTTTCTTAAAGGGCTCAAGCAGCTTGACCAATTCCCCACCCCTGAAGTAATTTGAAAACCTCTGGTGGTCTGCTGAGATCCACGTTCCACTCCTGCCCAACCCTTTTCACTCCTGGAGGGGGCCCCTCTGGTCACAGATACGGCCATACCAGGCTACAACCTGTTCAGAAAGGACAGAGATGACAGAAATGGGGGGAGGAGTAGCTCTTTATGTCAAAAGCAATATCCGGGCCCTTTGGGTGTGTATGCTGGATCCCACAAAACACTTCACACACAAAAATATTGTTCCAATAAAGTCTTTTCTGCAAAGAAACTTTTACAATGGTAACAATTTGGAGGTTCATATTCAGTAGGCCAGCTGTCTTTGTTATAGCCGGTTAAATATAAGCAATCAAAAAAGAGCGGGAATTTTCAAATGAGCCAAGACATAACCATCTGACCGGTCAAGGACAGGACACGTGCCTGGGCCTCAGTAAGGCATGCGTTTAATCAGTAAGTCTGAAATTTGTATTCATCCCATATCCAATATTTGATTGAAGGGTAGCACCAATAATCTGAGAGATTCCCTGGGAGAAGTAAAAGCGCCTTTTCTACTCCAAGGGTTAATTCTTTCACCTGCAGGGATTGGCAGGCCATGCATGTAGGGAATGTGGCTACACATGAAATGTGTCAGACTTGGCAGACAGCCTGTATTGGAGCAGATGGGATATAACAGCAGCAGGTGGCAGTGAGAACAGTATGAGATCCTCTTGTAGACATATCCTTGACTCATCTATCCCCATCAGATAGGCAGCTGACGTTGTTGCAGCAATGTCATTATTGGGCTGAAGGCTATGTGAAGGGGATGTGGCAAGGTTTCCTCAGGTAGCACTGAAGCGCCCAGCAGTCCTCAGGAAACATTCAGCTGTGTGCATGCAGCCCATGCTAAGCACTTCAAAGGTTCAGACCAGGCAAATGCCAGGGATATGTGTCGAAGGTATAATTAAGCTCTGAAAAGAAAGGAACTAGGAAAAAGTGAAACCCACATGTGTTACCCTATGGACATTCATTTTGTACATTGGAAGAACTACTGACAAACTTTCATGCATGTCGCCAAATATATTCTGCGGCTTACAGAGAAAATATCATAAATCTTAACTGCTTTTTTTTTTTACTTTGATAGCGCTATCTTTTGAAGATATACAGTTAAGTAGAAATTTGTCCGACCATTCAAGGCCAGATAACGTAAAAACCTAACCAGCCATATTCAAACATAACCAGTTAGGTTTTAAGGTTATTCAGCTACATGCAGCCAGATAACTTTAGGCGAGTTTATTCAGCAGGACATTGATTCTGCTGAATATACGGGACAAATTATCCGGCTAACTTTAGCGGGATAACTTGACAACTTAACAGTCTACTGAATATTGGCCTCTGTATAACTACATAGTCTACTGCACTCCTCACTGGACCGCCAGTTTAGGGAATCCAACGGCGGCCGTGTCATCATCACTGCAGACATGTAAAATGGGAAAGTTTGAATGTGCTGGGCTTTTTATGATACACAGGGAGGGAAATTTTATAATGGCCCACGCAGGGCTGAAGTCCGAATTTAGCAGGTGTACGCAGATCCATGCACAGCATTTCTGCCTGTTTGGGAGCGGGCGTAAACGTGCATGAATACATTGACATGCAGACGTCTGAAAACCAAGAGCATGGGTGAAGGCGGTTTTCCCACCCCCCAACTCCACCCCAGGGCGCGCCTCTTTCAAGCACGTGTAAAAGTTACGTGTGACATTGCTTATGTGCACACTTTTACGAACGCCAAGCTGGGACAATATTCTTCTTTTTTTTTTTTTTTTTTTAAATTTGGTTTATTAAGATTATCCTAATTATGATTTATAAATACGTTTTCAAGAAATGCAAATGTGCTTCTATACATCGTTAACTCAACAGAGAGAAAGCCATGCACAGATCTTAACGTGGGTGCCTTGTGTTGTCTTATCCAACCAGAACAATCTAACTCATTCTTTTCCCTTCTTCTGTCCCTCCCTGCCCACATCCATCATCATTTCAGTCAACCCACATTCAATCTTCACTCATATGCATAGCAATTTCTCGTATCCCACTCATGTTCAAACCTCAGGCTTCATATAATGATATGTTGCTCACCGTCAGGAACAATTCCTTCATAGATTTACTATTTTTTCTCAATATTATATATAAAGGTCATTCATATTTGTTCTTTTGCTACTTTGCTTCTCAATGAATTTCATTTTTTCCATTACTGCATAATAATTTGTCGTTAATATCTTCCAGCTCACATAAGTAGGAAGCTCAACACCTTTCCAGGATAGTAGGATGGTTTTTCTTAGCCAGCATGATGACATTTTTCACAATTCTTTTCCCTTTTTTAGGCAGTCTCTGATCCATATTCTCAATTCCAAAATAGATCAATTTACTGAACCATAGCATTGAGCAGCTCAATATTTTTTCCAGTCAAAAGTTTTTCTCAAAAAAATAAACTCAGTTTGTTTCAATTTATAAACAAATACTTTCCTCTTTTTTACATATAAGTCCACTTTATAGGGGAGATTATTTAAGAAAATAATTCAAAGAAATATTCATATTTATTTGAATATCAGAGAGAAAATAAATTTTTGACCAGCTAACTTCCAACTAATAACTCAATCTCTACCCGCCTTTATCTGAAAGGAATACCTCCAAGTTAGAAGGTTCAAGAAAAACAAACTTATTTTTCTGGTAAATCACAATACATTTGCAGGAAAACTTAAGAAAAAATGTTGCCCCTAGGGCTAACACTCTTTGACGCATCGAAAGAAATTGTCTCCTTCTACACTGGGTATTCCTAGAAACATCAGGAAATACTTGTACCAATTTGCCACAAAATAGAAAACTTTTATTCTGAAAGTATTTCTGTAGAACATGATTTTTATCTTGTTCTAAACAGAAAGCCACAATTAATGTGGCCCTTGTGGCTATATCATCCGTTGAGGCCTCTAAGAAGGATGTTAAATTTGGGCTTTTTTCACTCAAAACATCTATTCCTCCTTCAGGTCCTATTGTTTCTCTCCTATAATTAGATACATAGTACATTTTTGATATCAAAATATCATTAGTAATATGTAAAATCTCATTAGTATATTTTTTGAAAAGTTCTTGAGGAGATAATAACCTCGTATATGGAAAATTTAAAAATCGCAGATTCTTATTGCGCAATAAATTTTCCATATTTTCCAGATTCTTATATAATATCACAGTGTCTTTTATGAAGGTGGCCCCAGTTGTCTGAAGTGATCCTATTTGAGAGCCCATTAATAAATTAGAGGCTTCAACCTGTTCCATCCTTTTGCTGAAACCTTCCATTTTCACATTAATTTCTGCAGTAAAGACAGTGGATTGAGCTATGGATTGGGAAACCATCCTTTCCACTTTGGTGATGGCTTTCCAAACGTCCCCTAGGGAGATATTATCAGGCACCTGAATTTCCTCTGGCGCCTGCTCTAGAGACTTTTGTCCATTGTCTTTAGATGTTATTCCCTCCCTCACTTCAGGGGTATTTTGCTACTTTGCTTCTCAATGAATTTCATTTTTTCCATTACTGCATAATAATTTGTCGTTAATATCTTCCAGCTCACATAAGTAGGAAGCTCAACACCTTTCCAGGATAGTAGGATGGTTTTTCTTAGCCAGCATGATGACATTTTTCACAATTCTTTTCCCTTTTTTAGGCAGTCTCTGATCCATATTCTCAATTCCAAAATAGATCAATTTACTGAACCATAGCATTGAGCAGCTCAGTATTTTTTCCAGTCAAAAGTTTTTCTCAAAAAAATAAACTCAGTTTGTTTCAATTTATAAACAAATGATACAATGTCTGGCAGGTAATTATATTTTTCAATTAAATCTGATTCCCATACATTCATCTCTAGAGATATATATTCTATGAATCAGTTTAAATTGTATTTATCTCATAATCCTTTGTGTCAGTGCTTTACTGATTAATGAAAACACTTGTTGAATTTCTCTTCAACAGTAATTTTTTCTCAAAAATCTGCCCCCACAAGTCAGCCAGTTTCTGAAAAGAAGTATTATTCATATTCTCCTTTAATATAAAATGCCATGTGAGAAATCCATTTATCTCTCTTCAGGCCATAGTACAAGCTATCAGGGAGTTTAGTGTGTTTTAGGGATATAAGGTTAATACTTCTAGGCTTGATACTACCCTCTTGGAAAAATGTATTAGGCAGAATGGCTATCTCCTCTATTCCTTCCCCGCTATTCCCTTTGTGGGGTGACCTTAACTCACCGGCACACTTTACAAGGCATAACTTCTCTTTTTTGGAATGATCATGGGATATGAGCTATGGGGCAATTATTTGAGAAGGGCAAGTTTATGTCTCTAAGAGATTTTAATATAACTTGCAAGACAGCAAATACTCCAATATTTCAGTACTTATAGAGGCAAAAATTCATAATAAAAACTTTTTAAAATATATCCAAAGCAGAAAGCCTGTGAGGGAGTCAGTTGGACCGTTAGATGATCGAGGGGTTAAAGGGGTCATTAGAGAAGATAAGGTCATCGTGGAAAGATTAAATCATTTTTTTGCTTCATTGTTTACTGAAGAGGATGTTGGGGAGATACCCATATCAGAGAAGGTTTTCATGGGTAATGATTCAGATGGACTGAACCAAATCACGGTGAACCTAGAAGATGTGGTAGGCCGAATTGACAAACTGAAGAGTAGTAAATCACCTGGACCAGATGGTATATACCCCCGTGTTCTGAAGTTACTCAAAAATGAAATTTCAGACCTATTAGTAAAAATTTGTAACCTATCATTAAAATCATGCATTGTAGCTGAAGACTGGAGGGTGGCTAATGTAACCCCAATATTTAAAAAGGGCTCCAGGGGTGATCAGGGAAATTACAGACCGGTTAGCCTGACTTCAGTGCCAGGAAAAATAGTGGAAAGTGTTCTAAGCATCAAAATCACAGAATATATAGAAAGACATGGTTTAATGGAACAAAGTCAGCATGGCTTTACCCAAGACAAGTCTTGCCTCACAAATCTGCTTCACTTTTTTGAACGAATTAATAAACATGTAGATAAAGGCGAACTGGTAGATGTAGTATATTTAGATTTTCAGAAGGCGTTTGACAAAGTTCCTCATGAGAGGCTTCTAGGAAAAGTAAAAAGTCATGGGATAGGTGGTGATGTTCTTTCATGGCTTACAAACTGGCTAAAAGACAGGAAACAGAGAGTAGGATTAAATGGACAATTTTCTCAATGGAAGGGAGTGGGCAGTAGAGTGCCTCAGGGATCTGTATTGGGACCCGTACTTTTCAATATATTTATTAATGATCTGGAAAGAAATACGATGAGTGAGGTAATCAAATTTTCAGATGATACAAAATTGTTCAGAGTAGTTAAATCACAAGCAGATTGTGATAAATTGCAGGAAGACCTTCTGAGACTGGAAAATTGGGCATCCAAATGGCAGATGAAATTTAATGTGGATAAGTGCAAGGTGATGCATATAGGGAAAAATAACCCATGCTATAGTTACACAATGTTAGGTTTCATATTAGGAGCTACCACCCAAGAAACAGATCTAGGCGTCATAGTGGATAACACATTGAAATCGTCAGTTCAGTGTGCTGCGACAGTCAAAAAAGCAAACAGCAAACAGAATGTTGGGAATTATTAGAAAGAGAATGGTGAATAAAACGGAAAATGCCATAATGCCTCTATATCACTCCATGGTGAGACCGAACCTTGAATACTGTGTACAATTCTGGTTGCCGCATCTCAAAAAAGATATAGTTGTGATGGAGAAGGTACAGAGAAGGGCTACCAAAATGATAAGGGGAATGGAACAGCTCCCCTATGAGGAAAGACTAAAGAGATTAGGACTTTTCAGCTTGGAGAAGAGACAGCTGAGGGGGGGATATGATAGAGGCATTTAAAATCATGAGAGGTCTAGAACGGGTAGATGTGAATCGGTTATTTACTCTTTCGGAGACTAGAAAGACTAGGGGGCACTCCATGAAGTTAGCATGTGGCACATTTAAAACTAATCGGAGAAAGTTCTTTTTTCACTCAATGCACAATTAAATTCTGGAATTTGTTGCCAGAGGATGTGGTTAGTGCAATTAGTATAGCTGTGTTTAAAAAAGGATTAGATAAGTTCTTGGAGGAGAAGTCTATTACCTGCTATTAATTAAGTTGACTTAGAAAATAGCCACTGTTATTACTAGCAACAGTAACATGGGATATACTTTATGTTTGGGTACTTGCCAGGTTCTTATGGCCTGGATTGACCACTGTTGGAAACAGGATGCTGGGCTTGATGGACCCTTGGTCTGACCCAGTATGGCATGTTCTTATGTTCGTATGTTCTGAAAGGGTTGATTACAAAAGCTTTCTTTAGGAATCTGGGGGGAGGGGGTGTTAGAAGTTTAACAGCTTTTGAAAGCCTGACTGCAGATACCTTTTCTAGGAAAGGTCTAATTTCTAAAATATATAAATTGCTAATAGAAGGAATGGGGGGACCCTCTGAAGAGAGTTAAGCACTTATGGTCAAAAGATATTGGCCATGAGGTCCCTGATAAAGATTGATCTATTTCTGAGAATAGTAAGGGTAATTCCATATATGTAATGGTTACAAATTGTTATATCACTGGTACTACACATATGATAGATTATCTAAAATAAGTTGCCTTCCTCATGATAGATGCTGGCAGGAGTGTGTAGAGAAAGGTTTATTTTTCACATTTAGTAGACATCCATTATATATTGGTAGTAATTAGCTCTTGGATCTATCATATTTCAGGGTTCCAGCTAGCTATAGATCCTACTGTTATACTTCTTGGCCTATCATCTGAGGGAATATTAGCCATCACAAGAGGTGGGATTAAACTATATATCCTCTATATGTTGGTAGCTGCACTGGAGACCTTCTACAGCTCCCTCAGTGGAAGATTTATTATGGGAAGTATATACAATGGAGATTATCTATAGCTCCCTCAGTGGCTTGGCTTCTTGGTTGTTTTTCTTATAGGGAGTATATAGTATGGAGATCTTCTACAGCTCCCTCAATGGGTTCCCAGTTGTGTTTGTTATGGAGAGTGTACACTCTGGAACTCATAACATTCTGGGGTAGATTTTAAAGAAGCGCGATCAGCCTACTTTTGCTTGCGCATCAGACTCAAGCAAAAGTACGCTGGATTTTAGTAGATACGCGCGGAGCCGCGCGTATCCACTAAAATCCTGGATCGGCGCGCGCAAGGCTATCGATTTTGTATAGCCTGCGCGCGCCGAGCCGCGCTGCCTCCCCCCGTTCCCTCCAAGGCCGCTCCGAAATCGGAGCGGCCTCGGAGGGAACTTTCCTTTGCCCTCCCCTCACCTTACCCTCCCTTCCCCTACCTAACCCACCCACCCGGCCCTGTCTACACCCCCCCCCTTACCTTTGTCGGGGGATTTACGCCTCCCGGAGGGAGACGTAAATCCCCGCGCGCCAGCGGGCCTGCTGCGCGCCGGGCCGCGACCTGGGGGCGGGTACGGAGGGCGCGGCCACGCCCCCGGGCCGTAGCCACGCCCCCGTACCCGCCCCCAAAACGCTGCCGACACGCCCCCCGGAACGCCGCGACGACCGGGCCCGCCCCCCGACACGCCCCCCTCCGAGAACCCCGGGACTTACGCGAGTCCCGGGGCTCTGCGCGCGCCGGGAGGCCTATGTAAAATAGGCTTCCCGGCGCGCAGGGCCCTGCTCGCCTAAATCCGCCCGGTTTTGGGCGGATTTAGGCGAGCAGGGCTCTGAAAATCTACCCCTCTATGTTAGAGATTTCTATTATGATGTTCCAAAAGAAATTGATTCTTGTAGGTCAAAAGTGGCTTCATTATTTATTCACATGCATAATAGTGACAGTAGTTCGTATTGCAGAGTGCCATTAATGTCTGAAAATGTATTGGCAAATCAGCAAAAAGTGATACATTTCAATCCCTCTTAGTTTTAATTCTCCACCATCTCCATGCTCTTTTGACAGACTTTAACTAAAAATGAGTGTTTATTTCCATTGGTATTTTAAACCATTTCACATGTAGTAAATTTATGGGTTAATAAGGTCAAATCAATTCTATAAGCAACGATTCCTAGTCATATTTGTGGACCCTTTTTGCCCATTCATGCACTAATCTTAGTTAATGTGAAGGGTAGCAGGGTAAGAGCCCTTTGTGCTGCAGCCTAGTTGATGCAGCCTCGAGGGTGAACCCATGAGGCTTATGCAGGCAGCTGGCAAGCATGCCCTGTAGCAGGACAGTCTGGAACTTCACCTATGCCAGCCGTCTCGCCCACAGGTTGAGCTTTTGGGTTCTGGCTGCTTGCAGGACTTAGGTGGGTCCCTAAGATGGTCAAGCAAATTATAGTCCAAAAGTACACCAGAGTCAGGACAGGCAGCAGACCATGGAAGTCAGAGGCAGGCCAAGGTCAGGACAGGCGGCTAACAAGAATGATCAGGTCCAGGCGGCAGGTAATCATGGTGGGGTCCAAGCAAGGGGTCAAGATCCAGATGGTCAGGCCATGGGGAGGATGAAGACACTGGACAAGATGAGCAGGGTAAGGCGAGGCTGGACATGGAAGGCTGGTGAAGACAAGGTTGTCGAGGCAAATCTGGAAGACAAGACTGGATGAGGCAAGGCTGGAAGGCAAAGGTGAACGACGCAAAACTGGAGGACAAGGCTGAATAAGGGAAGGCTGGACAAGGAATGCAGGAGAACAGGAACCAGGAGCACACAAACAACATGTACTGCAAGGCAGGAGACCCATTGCTGAGGTGAGGTAATGCTGCAGGGCCCTTGCTTAAATAGCCTGGTCAGGCTGACATCATCAGGAGGCGCAGCTTAATGTGTCCCACCATGGGGCCTACATTATGTGCACACCTAAGGAAAGGCGGTGGTTGGCACCGTGCGGCAACGGTAGCATTCTAGCACAACAAGAGGCCTCCGGGAGCGTCGGTCAGCAGTAGGGGTGAATGCGGTGGCTCTCAGGGCAGTCCTGTAAGCTGCCAAACTTAACAGTTAAACATACGTAGGGCACCTATTTTCCTTTTTGCTAACCAAGGTGTCAAAGCCATTTCTGGCTCTATGTTTACACCATAAAAAAGAGATAATATTAGACCTAAAGGTCTAAATGTCTCTTTTTCTTTTTGACCCATAGTAGCAAGATTTTAAAAAGGATATAAGACCATAGGTAAAATAATCATTTTTACCAGGGAAAACTTACCTATGAGCAAGCAGGGTGATTTCCATTTCTCCAATAATTACTTAACCTTATCTAATTTTTTCTATATATTGAGCTCATATACTTCCCTAATATTATTCCCAATCCTTATTCCAAACTATTTAATGCTATCCTTTGACCATTTCAATGGAAAAGGTCCTTGCCAAGTTGCTATTAATTTACCAATCTAAAGGCAATGCTTCAGATTTATCAAGGTTTATCTATCTTAAGGCCAGAGAATGCATCTCAGCTTTCCATCATTTTAATTATTTTACTGAATGAGTCCTTTAGGTTAGTAATATAAAGAAGGATATCATCTACAAATAGATGCTAATTCGATTTCTCTGTCTTCACATCAATTCCCTGCGAAGATGTCAATCCTTTTAATTTTATCGCTAAAGTTTCAAGAGTTAAAATAAAAACTTTGGAGATAAAGGGCACCCCTGCCAGGTCCCTCGAAGTAGTTTGAACCCCGGAGTCAGTTGTCCATTTACAGGCAATCTTGCCATTATATACTAATCTAAGCCAATTAAAAAAAACCCTCACCAAACACCCATATCAGATAATCCCAAATTTTGGTTTCATGCATGGACCCCTGAAATGAATGGAAGAGATCCAAGAATTTAAATGAAAAATGTCATCTCATTCGTTTATGTTATCCATTCAAGTCCATGGCTGTGCTGTTAGCAGTGAGCACCGAACAAACAAACAGGTGCAGGGAACTTAACAATCAATTCTTGCCTGTTTGACATCACAGTCTCCTGGGAACCAGGGTGGGACAAGTTGGCAAGGACACCAGATGCAGGACAAATTATGGTGAAACATCTTTTTAATTAACCTATAGTTGTTATCTGGATCAAGTGACATTGACATCCTCCCATTGAAAGGTCTGATTATGTGGTCCATATTCAGCTGCTGTGTGGCTTGGCTATTTAGCTGGATAAACCTATCTGGCTAACTTAACTTGTATTTTCCACAGATGAGGGCACTGCTGAACACACATGGCTGTCTTAAAGCTAGCAAGATAAGTCTATTCGGCTAATTTTAGGACAAGTCTACAGGATGACCAAACTTATCTGAATAATTTATTTGACTAACTCTGAATATTGGAGTTAACCAGATAACTTCTCCTTTTAACTCAGCTCCTCCCAGTTACATCTTCGTCCTGCCAGCCTCTCATCTGGCTAACTATTTAGCTGGATAAATAGTTATCCAGCAAAGTGATGGTGGCTACTGATCCAGGGAATAAGGCCAGCTGTCTCCACTTAGCTGAATAAGTCAAAACCTTTCCGGCTAAGTTGACTTCTCTCTTTCCTCTCTAGCAGTTGTTCGAGAAGGATCTCTTATGAAAAGCTCTCTCACAGTTCAAAAAAAGCTTTGAAGGAGTAGTTTAGTGGTTACAGCAGTGGGCTACAAACCAAGAAAACCAGGGTTTGCATCCTGCTGCCACTCCTTGGGACCTTGGGTAAGTCACTTCACTCTCCATTGGCTCAGGTACAAATTTAGGACCTGATTTACTTTTTTTCCCATTCTGTTTCTATGGAAAAAATGCTTTCTCACTGAGACCCTTAGATTGTGAGCCTTCTGGGAATATGGAAATATCTACAGTACCCGAATGTAATCCACTTTGAAGTGCCTGAAAAAGCAGAATAGAAATTAAATAAATAATTAAAATAATCCTTGGCACTGGTAAAGGAGCTGCAGTGGTCTCACTGTGACAGACAGTAAGATACAGGCAGTGGCACAGCTTCCTTTCAGTGCTCACTGGGAAGGGGAAGGGGAGTGGATAGAGAAGTGTCACTGGAGATCGACTTTTTTTTTGTCTCTGAGTATCTGAAGCATAGTGAACTTAGCACAGCACACTGACAGACTGAAGTAGTGAACAGTCTCAGTCATGCCAGACTGCCAGCCTTCACGTTCTTGGTGCTGTTTAACATTAGTACTAGCACTTTCTAACAGTTTTGTTGCATGTGGAAAGGAGTCAGTCAGTTAGCACTCAGCAGTGCATAGCACAGAGATACACTGTGGGGTAGATTTTCAGAGGGTTACGCACGTAACCCCTGAAAACCTACCCTAAACCCCCCCTGCGTGCGCCGAGCCTATCTTGCATAGGCTTCTGGCGTGCGCAAAGTCCCAGGGCTTTCCTGGGGGGCATGTCGGGGGGAGTGTCACGACTGGCGCGTCATCGGGGGTGTGTCGGGGGCGTGACATGGTCGGCACGTCATCCAGGGGCGGGGCCGTGGGCGTGGTTCCAGCCCAGGGGCGCTCCGGGGGCATGGCCGCAGCCTCCGGACCAGCCCCCGGACCAGAACATAGCACGCCGGCAGCCGGCCCGGCGTGCGCAAGTTACGCCTGCCTCAAGCAGGCGTAACTTTCACGACAAAGGTAGGGGGGTATAGATAGGGCTGGGGGGGGGGTTTAGGTAGGGGAAGGTGGGGGGAGGCCGAAGGAAAGTTCCCTTCGAGGCCGCTCCCAAAATTGGAGCGGCCTCGGAGGGAACGGAGGCAGGCTGCGCAGCTCGGTGTGCACAGGCTGCTGATTTTGGGAAGCCTTGCACATGCCGACCCCGAATTTTAATGAATATGTGCGGCTACATGCGCATCTATTGAAATCCCACGTACTCTTGTTCGCACCTGGTGTGCAAACAAAAGTACGCGTGTGCGCAACTTTATAAAATCTACCCCTGTATGTGTGTGTGTGTGTGTGAGACAGACATTTTTTTCCACACAGTAAAGTGGTACTGTGAATGGTACATTATCAGTTTTAAATTTATTTGTAATAAAAGTCTCAGTAGGCTTCAAATTCCATCATACATGAGAGAAACAGGCAGAGAAGGGAATGGCAGGGGGAGAGGATTTGCTGCAAAGACAGCCAAACCTAGCACCAGCAGAAGCAGTGAGAAAAAAAGGGAGTCCTGACCCTAAACTGAAAAGAGACTTCCTTAGCTACAGAATGGAAGGAGTGGAAGCCAGTTCAAGGCAGAAGAAATTGAACTTTGGAGAGTTATGTGCCACCGCTGTCTATTCCTCTCCCTCTTGTTTAAGAGCAGAGGGAAAAGATGGGAGAGCCATCCAAGGCTGGCATTAGCAGGCGGGGCAGTAAAAGTGCAATATCCAAAATTAGTAGTGCTCTCCTCTATGGTTACTGCTTCTGAGGGAGAGAAGGCAGTATTTTTACCAACTGATTCTGAGGAAGAATCTTGTCTGGGATTCTCTGAATCAAAAATTGAAGTGCTAGTACCTGAAGACAATTTGGGTGGATCAGTCAGAGCCTCCAGTGTAGTGATGGGGGAGATAGACGATACTGACAGTATTGAAAGCAATCCCCAGGAAGAGCAGGCAGAGCTGGTAGACAGTGCGAGTTATGCCCTTGGCATTTTTCCTCACAGTCCACAGTCAAACTCAATTCCTGTGCCACTATCAGCCCCCAAGGATGTAGAGAAAAGATTTCAGACGACATCCCTATTCTGGAGGTACTTTAAAGTGAGATAGGACCTGCATTTTGCTCAGTGAGGGTATCAGTTGAGGGAAGCAAGTAGGGCAACTGACAAATGCTGGTATATGGCATCACCTGGAGAAGCAGCACCCACTTGCTTTGGTATAAGGGGAGAGTAGCAGTACCAGCCTGGGGACACCTTCTGCCACTCAAAGTAAAAGCCAGAGATAAGGGGTTGAAAAGAGGAAGACTTTTCCCCAAGCTGATCTCATAGCCTCTTTCAGCAGTCATTTGGTAGACCAGCAGCCCTCTGCATGCATCCATAGTAGTAACCCACCAAAGAGGAAATGGAATAGTGCTCTGTATCAATGTCCCAGGCAGAATCCTAAGTAGTAATGAGAAACACCAGGACAATTATTGCCCTGGAAGACCATCCTTTACTGGTAGTGGAGAACATGGGCTTTAAGCGTCTGCTGTATATGTTAATCCCAATTACAAAATCCCCTCCAGGAGAATTTTTAATAGGCAGTTTATCCCTAGCTTGTACAACCAGTGTCACAGTTCTTGTAGGTGGAGCTGATTAAGGCAGAGGGTAGTAGCGTGCATTTCACCAGTGATATCTGGACAAGCACAAATGATACATATGGCTTACCTCTCCCTCATGGGACACGTGACAGACAATTGATAGAGATATGCATATTTTACAAAACATATGTATAGCATACATAACAGATAGTTGGAAGAGATATGAGTCAATTGAGCCCAGCATCCTGTCTCCAACAGTGGCCATTCTTGGTCATGAGTACCTGGCAGATCTCAAAGAGTAGATCCATTCGTTATTGCTCACTCCTAGGGAGAAGCTTTGGCTTTCTGTGGTATTGTTGTAGGTAAATTGCATGCTGGGAGTTGTAGTTAGATATGATGGAAGAGGTTTGGAAGAAGAGGAGTGAGGGGTCAGGGTTCGCTGTATAGTCTTACAGACCAATGGTTGCTGTTTTCCCTTGTGCTCTTGTGTCTGAAGAGTTCCTGAAATATATTTTTCTTGTATTGTTACTCAGTGGACTGCAAGTATTTTCAGTGTCACAATTTCCCAGGTTTACCAGGCTAATAATGCTTTATGAACTTTTCTTACAAGAACTTGTCTAAAAATCTTTTAAGTCTAGCTTTGCTAAATACCGTGACTACATCTTCTGGCAACAAATTCCACAGCTTGATAGTGCACTGAGTGAAAAAAAAATACTTCCTCCAATTTGTTTTAAATCCATGCCGACTCCCTCACCTAAATGCACTAAACTGGCCTCCACCAGTGCCCATGCGCTCTCAGTAGCCGGGCCTGCTCTCTGGAATACAATGCCCGTGGAGTTACGCCAGGAAGATTGCCTTAAAACTTTCAAACAAAATCTCAAGACTTGGCTCTTCACTAAAGCATATACCTAGGACCTTTCAGCACATTTCGCCCTCATTCTACACCTCCTCAACCCACCCTTCAGAAAATCACATAAAACACCATGCCATTTCTACGGTTCTTAATGTTATACTGTATTTTTTACCATAATGTATATAACTGTTAATATCTTTTATTATCATAGTACTGTTAATTTTTGTTAATATTTGCTATTTCAATCCTTATTACTCTTCCCCCCATGCACAACTATTATTATTAAGTTACTAACTTTCGTTCTATGTAAAACGCCTCCAAGCGTATGTTTTCTGTTATACTGTAAACCGAGGTGATATCTCTGATGAACATCGGTATATAAAAATCTATAAATAAATAAATAAACAAATAAATAAATAAATCTGTTCCCTGTTTCATGGAGTGATCCTGATCATAGTGTTATATAAAGGGGCAAATAACCGTTCCCTATTCCACTCCAGTCATGATTTTATAAATCTCTATGTCTAGTTCTGCTGTATCTTTTTTCAGATGTGGCAGTCCATATTCATAAGCATTTAGCCAGCTAACACAAAAGTTGAAATGGCTAAATGAGTATGTGGGCACTTATCTGCCTACATTCTAGCTGGTTAATAAGATAACCGGCTTGAATTTAGTCGGCTATGGTAGGAGCATTCCAGGGGCGTAAGTGGAAGGAGTCGAGTTAGCCATCCAGCTCTGATATTCAGAATTAGCCAAATGACTTAACAGGCTAAGCCTGGTCACGTCAAAGCGCTGTGCTAAAGTTGTGCAGCCAGAGTAGCCGGCTAACTTTAAGATAGCCCGCCTAATTCAGTAGTGTGGTTTCAGTTTTGAATATATCTCCAAAGTTAGCCGGATAAGTTTATCGACCCCACCATGGTGACCAGAAGTGCACACAGTACGTAAGGTGAGATCGCACCATGGCTCAATACAGAGGCAATGTGATATTTTCCGTTTTATTCCCCGTTCCTTTCCGGATCATTCTGAACATTCTGTTTGCTTTTTTTTGATCACCGCTGCGCACAGAGCTGGAGGATTTTAACGTACCATCCACCTCTTAGAGGGCAACCTTAAAACTGTGCACAGAATTGTAAAGTCTGCAGGATCGTTTTACTTGCAGACTTTAAGTCAATTTTCAAAGGGAAAGGGAAAGGGAGTCAGAAAACATAACACGCACAGCTGTGCACCTGCTATTTGTGTGGATACTTCTATATGAAAAATTACGTGTGTGTGCATGTGTAATGTGTGCAAGGGCTAACCTCACCCTGAATCCGCCACAGAGAACGGCGCCTATTTCTGCGCACTACCTATGCACTTTTATGTACAGAGGAAACTTTTAAAGAGCCCACTTCCACTTCTAAACACGGTGTCATCCTGCAGAAATGCATTTGAGAATTGTCCTCCTTGATTATGACTTTTATTTGTATTTGTATTTTTTTGTTTTATTGTTGTTCACAATCTGCCTTATGAGCAGTTGATGCAGGTCATTTGGAATTGCTTATATTTGTCTGCTCCTTACTTAATTCCTCCTGGGTTACTGCACCCATTATCACAATCTCTAGCAGGAAATTCTGACTTCCCCGTTATGCCAGTATTTTTTGAAGATACCTCCCTCTGAGCCGCATGCTTCTGAGCGACTGTCGGCTTTCCCCCCATGATCTAGTTTAAAAGCTGAGCTATCTCCTTTTTAAACAACATCAGAGCTAGCAGCTGGTTCCATCCTGCTTAAGGTGGAGCCCATCCTGTCGGAAGAGACTCCCCTGTTGTGGTTTCGATTATTGTACAGTGTCTGCTTTTATTGCTATGTTCCACTGGCTCTATCAGTAGCGTGCTCCGTCCTTTTTGGCATAAGATAGGGATATGAGACATTTTTCAAACTCTTCCATCTTAGTTCCCTTTAAATTCCCTCCTTGTCATTTCTTTGCTCTGCTTGAGCTATAGAATAGCACTGGATCTTTAAGTGTTATTCCCCCTGCTATGCTGTTGTTCTGGTTCTGTTCTGGTTGCTGCTTCTCATATTCAAGGGCCCTGGTCCGTGGCAAGGAGCGTAGAATGTGGCCCTTGCCACAGAATTCCCTACTTCTTGCGAGAGACCTAGGGCCGGGCAGAATTCATAAGGAGAGGCAGACAGCGCATCTGGTTCCTCTTTATTGATTCCAACTTGGTGGTAGGAGGAGGACAGCGGCAGCAGCAGCAGCAGGGCCACACCGCAAGGCATGCCCTCCTCCTCCTCTGCTGCTCGGGGGCCAACGTGCCACGCCTTGAGCCGTGCAGCACTATGGTGTTGTGGGTGGGCTTATGACTTATCTGGATAGCGCTAACATTTACTGCTAACCTGCCAAGTTTAGCCACCCAGCCCTGACTGCACACATCCAATCTAACAAGCCACATTTTAACCAGGTAGATTTAGGGACATTTGAAGCCAAAAACTGGTTAGGTTCAGCTAGAGGGAGTGTTAGATATGACACAGATAGGGGTCTGCCTTGCGAAAAAAAAAAGTATGGAGAATGGCATGCATTGCCGTGGGAAGTGCATTATAAATTTGTGAACAAATTGTATATTCACCCAGCTAAAGCCTTTAAAGCAGGAATCACCCCCTCAGCAATGGGTAGCAAACTCAAGGCTTGTTAAGGTACTTACCTGCATTGTATATGGGAATATAAATATACTTGCGTGGTCAGCAGTCATAGCACAGAAAACTATTGATCTCAGATAGGCGTCAGCAAAGCTGAAAGTGTGCCCTACCAGATGGGCTCAGGACCGCCCGGACTATTCAATCATCCACCTTCAGTTCAATAGTGGTTTTGTTAGAGAAGTTTTTTCAAAGAGCATATAAACACAGCAGTCTTTAGTTGGTAGTAAATAGCAAGCCCAACACGGTCAGTGTTTCGTTGAACACAAGCCCAACACGGTCGGTGTTTCGTTGAACACAGCTTCTTCAGGGGTAAAATATCAATTGGGTTCCACTAACATGACTATTGTCTAGAAAACAATTAAAACCATCATAGTCTAGCAATTGTTAAAGAAGATGTTTCAAAAGAGGATTATCTGTGTGCCGAAAGACACCATTCAAAGCGGGATGGGCAGTCTCTGCAAAATGCTTCATCCAACCTCTGAAGGGAAATGCAAACGTGCTTGTGAAGGTCAGGAATGACATCAAACAAGGAATCCTCCTGAAAATCATTAAAAAGGGACGACAGTGATCTTACGTAAGCACTCGCATATAGTTCAGCCCAGAAAAGGGGCGATCTTGGGGCATTCCAGTGCGGGGCCTGGAGTTACGTGTGGAAGTTGCCATGTTTGAAGAGATTTATGTGCATACATTTGGCAGCGTATTCGTGCAGTTTTACAGCTGCTAACTATCTGGTGCAATCGATACAGACTCCTTTGTAGGCTGCTATTTTTGAGTGGGAGGTCTGGGTGAACTGAAGGGAATTCAAGAGGGTCTTGGTGAACTGGAGACAGACTGGGTGAACTGGTGGAGGAATCGGCTTACTGGTGATTGCAAGTATGCATGCATATTTTTTAATATATCTACTTTTGTGTATAAATCAAGGTTTTTTTTCGCATATGTTATTTGTTTGTGTGTAAACTATATGCATGTATGTTTATAAAATAGGTAGAGAAAGGAATCACTTTCCTCACAATGGAAATCACACTTTGTGAGATATACCGTATGAGCACATCTTCAGAGCAGAACCGCGCGGTATTTTATAAAACTGCAGATCCTGCTACACAGTTTATAAAATACTAGGGTAAATCTTCGCACATCCACTGACATACATAAATGCTCTCCCATGAATAAGTTTGAAAGTTATCCTCTATATGATTTTGTAAAGGCAAATGTTGGAAAAAAGTTTATTTAAAAATACCTCTTGCATGTGAAAAAATAGAATATATTTACTATATTCTGCTGTGAGCTTGGCTAAGTCTTTGTCTCCTTGTCGTGTTTGCAGTATAAAGGTAGATGCACGTCCTTGTCAGCTGTATGCAACGGTTACAGCTTTCTATAAAACAAAAATGGCTTTCTTTCACAAAGGCCTTGAGGACCAAATAATACCCATTCAGGGGCAAACAATGACTGAGGACAAGGAATCATTCCAGCGAGAAGGTGATACCCACATCTCCCAGTGTAGAGTGACAGGTGAATGATCAGTTCCTATGGGACACGGGGTTGTATCTTTTTCACTGAGATCATGGAGGAGACACCTATTGCAACCATATGGCCCCTCCATAGGGCATGTGTGTGCTGCCACCAAGGGAAAATTAAGTCACTCGACACTGATAGTGGATAATAGAAGGTGTAAGTTCGTTTACCTGAATGAGAAGACGGTGGCTTTGTAACCCCCTCCCCCTGCTCCATGCACAGCTTGGCACCCCAAGATGCCCCACGAATCCTCCCTCCTGAGCTTACAGCAAAAACAGCAAAATATTTACCGGAACGTTGTACCCAACTGTGCAACTTAACAGGTAAACAAGATCAATAACAAAAGCTACATTAACAGAAGCAAAACTTAAAACAGAAAGCATTAAAGAGAAATGGTAAACATAAGGAGGGGGAACTGAATATGCAGTAAAGCCTACGAGGCTGATATACTTTTATTGGTTTTGTATACTGTATGTTTACTCCCCTGGGCAGACGCGTCTGAATTAGCAGTGTACTGGATAATTAATATATGAAATGAAATAATTAGTCGCATTTGGCTAAGCTCAGACTTAAATTTACTCCACCACTGAACAGTGATCTATACCTACAATCAATCTCAATAGATCCGTGCCGTCCTGTCAATGTGATGTTAAATCAAAAATATGATCACAATTTTATGAAATCTTTGTATTTTTTTATATTCTCATTTATTTAAAAAAAAAAGCACCAACTGTGCTTTGGCTATGATATACTTTTTGGTTTTAAAAATCTTTAGCAAATTTTAAGGACCAAATTTATAAGAAAAACGTTTTTGGGGATAAGTTGAAAGTTTCATATGCTAGTGGTGCCCCCTGCACCATAATGTGAATCTCATCATCAACTTCCAACCACCTCCTTATGGTTTTGTTTTTTTTAAATTTTTCTTAATATGCTAAAGTCCCTAAAAGTTTTTCAACATGACATCCGTTATATCTTGTGGTGTCTTGTTACTTTTGCACCGCCTTTAAAGTACAAACCTGAGAACCCTACTATTTTCTTGTAAATTTGGTCCTTAAAATTTGCTAAAGATTTTTAAAACCAAAAAGGACATTATAGCCAAAGCACAGTTGGTGTTTTTTCAAAATAAATGAGAATATAAAAATACAAAGATTTCATAAATTGTGATCATATTTTTGATCTAACATCACAGTGACAGGACGGCGCGGATCTATTGAGATTGATTGTAAGTTCAGACTTAGCCAGACAAATAGTGGGATTTGAAAATTACACTACACTGACCGGCACCGAGTTGAATACATTTTTATCCAACTAAAATATCCAGCTAACTCGGGGGCTCGGGTGAGGCTGTTCCAGAGCAGAGTTGGCTATCCAGCAGAGGGGGTCATTTTCACAGCGGAGCCGGCCCAGGAAGAGGCGGAGTCAGGGCGTCGTCGGGGCAGACGCGGCGGAAACTTCACTGGCGGCGAAAAGGTAAGAACCCTTTTTCGCTGCCAGTCGCGCGCCCAATAGCGCCACCTTTTATGATGGCGCTATTGGGTGTGAAAGCCGGCAGCGAAATGGTATTTTTATGATAGTTGGTGTCACGTGAATTGTATATGTTAAATGCTTTGTGGAGTATTTATTATTTTACGTATGGTTACTTTACCTTGTGTAGTTGTACTCAGCTTTGTGATTCTACATTTTAGGCATGAAATAAATAAAGTGGTAACTGATAGCAAATGGTCAGGCTTCTCTAGCTGGCAGCTGTGACGTATGCTTGGTTTCACGTGCTCTTTCGCATGAACTGGAGAAAGGTATTCGGGAGGGCGGGATTGGGGTGGAATTGAGGCAGAGTTGGAGCAGAGTTGGAACTTAGGGACGTACTTTTCAATTTAAAAAAAATATGCGTGTAACTTCATCCACAACCTCAACAGAGCAGGTGTGATTTTATGCAGGCGAGCGTATACGTGTAGCTGGGCACTTACGCACACATTTTCAAAGCCAACTTCTGAGACTAAATTAATTTAATAAAATTGGGGTAGAGTCTGCAGGGAAAAGGTCCCAGCAGATTTTACGCCACTTTGAACAGTCATGAAAGTATCCTCTGTGATTCTCCTGCTGTACAGATCGGAAGGAGTTCATGTTTTCTAGGAATAATCTGTGTTTTATCTGGATGTAACATCTTCCTTGTAAATTTCCTTTCAGCTTTGATTGCTTTCTGTGTGCATTAATAACATTTTGTCTCAGTTAACAGAAAACTAATATCCATGCAAATTTGTATTTGCAATGTAGCGCACTATAAGAAAGTTAAATAAATAAATATAGCAAGATATTGCTCTTTGTCTTACTTGTCTTAAAGAGATACAGACAAAGTGACTTCATGAAAATTATATCTAAAATGCCTTGAAGGCATTTATAAAGACTAGAATCTATATTGTGGCAGCATCAATGGCGATATATGATCCTTATTATGTTTTTGTGATTTTAGCCTCACGCCCCAAGTCAGTCCTAGCTACTTTTTTGCATTTTTCAACCAGGGCTGAAAGCGATGCAGCAATGATTCAATTCATCTGTCTATCTTGGAGAAAAATCAATGATTGGGTGGAGGATAGCGCATGAGCTTGGCACTATCCTAGTAAAAATGACCTTGATCCAATAAAGATGAGGTCATTGTTAACAGGTTCAAAGTTGAAAAGCACTAGAAACCCTGGCATAAGCATGATTCTCACTTCTTCCCATAGTTAAAAGACCTGTTCTCCACGTTCCTTCCCCTCCCTAGACAACCGCATGCCTCTGCGAACCTGCTTCCCCAATGAGGTTCACGTTTCATAAGATTCTTTAAGAGTTTGCAGTCGGAATGTCCAACCCTTTCTGATACAAGCATGAGGTGAATGAATTTAAAACATACTCTCACATTTTATATAATGTTTTTGTATTTTAAAAGAGAACTGAATGAAGAATGGTTACGAAAGATGAGCAATTGCTACAGTAGCTAAGGTTGAAACCTTGACGATCGATGCTCCTACTCAAGTTTCAGACCCTTCATGTATTCCCATGTGTCCAATATGGGGGCAATTTGCAAACGGTCCACGTTGGAACAAAGCCTGCAGATACTGTTTACTGATGGACTTTGGACAGTTTTTAAAGAGGATGCAGACTTGCAGTTTCACTTATCAACTTGCCCACAGACAGTTCCATTTTCTATTTGTGCAGGTATGTTTTCCATGTGTGCATTATCTTCTTCCTCCAATCTAAATACGCATCCTCAGGATACCTCCTTTAAATGCAGCTGAAGTGTGCAAGTTGCGAAACGTCAAATTGAACTTTTAGCTGCGGTGAAGCAAGGCACTTTTCCCGTGGTCGATTTCTGTGCATAGACAAATGATTACGTTTGCAAATGTCTTTGAAAAATTGTCTTCTTTGCACACAGGGTTTTTGTTCTGCTTTTATGAAGCATTTATTATTAAAGGAGATGGAAAATGTTTAAAAATATTCCCTGTCAAAAATGCTTCTGTTACAATGAATATCTATATTTACTGGTCTGAAAGAGAAAATCTACCAAGACAAAATGAAAAAACTAGAGTAAGTCACAATTAAGAATTTAACTGACAGAGAGGCTGTGCATGAAGCTGCGAATGGCTTTGTAAATGCAGTTTTATGCATTGAAGGGGCTCCAGGGGTGATCCGGGAAACTACAGACCAGTTAGCCTGACTTCAGTGCCAGGAAAAATAATGGAAAGTGTTCTAAACATCAAAATCACAGAACATATAGAAAGATATGGTTTAATGGAACAAAGTCAGCATTGCTTTACCCAGGGCAAGTCTTGCCTCACAAATCTGCTTCACTTTTTTGAAGGGGTTAATAAACATGTGGATAAAGGTGAACCGGTAGATATAGTATACTTGGATTTTCAGAAGGCGTTTGACAAAGTTCCTCATGAGAGGCTTCTAGGAAAAGTAAAAAGTCATGGGATAGGTGGTGATGTCCTTTCGTGGATTACAAACTGGTTAAAAGACAGGAAACAGAGAGTAGGATTAAATGGGCAATTTTCTCAGTGGAAGGGAGTGGACAGTGGAGTGCCTCAGGGATCTGTTTTGGGACCCTTACTTTTCAATATATTTATAAATGATCTGGAAAGAAATACGACAAGTGAGATAATCAAATTTGCAGATGATACAAAATTGTTCAGAGTAGTTAAATCACAAGCAGATTGTGATAAATTGCAGGACCATGTGAGACTGGAAAACTGGGCATCAAAATGGCAGATGAAATTTAATGTGAATAAGTGCAAGGTGATGCATATAGGGAAAAATAACCCATGCTATAGTTACACAATGTTGGGTTCCATATTAGGTGCTACAATCCAAGAAAGAGATCTAGGTGTCATAGTGGATAACACATTGAAATCGTCGGTGCCGTGTGCTGCGGCAGGCAAACAGAATGTTGGGAATTATTAGAAAGGGAATGGTGAATAAAACGGAAAATGTCATAATGCCTCTGTATCGCTCCATGGTGAGACCGCACCTTGAATACTGTGTACAATTCTGGTCGCCGCATCTCAAAAAAGATGTAATTGTGATGGAGAAGGTACAGAGAAGGGCTACCAAAATGATAAGGGGAATGGAACAGCTCCCCTATGAGGAAAGACTAAAGAGGTTAGGACTTTTCAGCTTGGAGAAGAGACGACTGAGGGGGGATATGATAGAGGTGTTTAAAATCATGAGAGGTCTAGAACGGGTAGATGTGAATCGGTGATTTACTCTTTCGGATAATAGAAAGACTAGGGGGCACTCCATGAAGTTAGCATGGGGCACATTTAAAACTAATCGGAGAAAGTTCTTTTTCACTCAAAGCACAATTAAACTCTGGAATTTGTTGCCAGAGGATGTGGTTAGTGCAGTTAGTATAGCTTTGTTTAAAAGAGGATTGGATAAGTTCTTGGAGGAGAAGTCCATTACCTGCTATTAATTAAGTTGACTTAGAAAATAGCCACTGGCATTAGCAATGGTAGCATGGAATAGACTTAGTTTTTGGGTACTTGCGAGGTTCTTATGGCCTGGATTGGCCACTGTTGGAGACAGGATGCTGCGCTTGATGGACCCTTGGTCTGACCCAGTATGGCAATTTCTTATGTAATAGCGTGTGAAATTGTGTTCGCAGAATTTTGCATTAACTCTCTGCTGTTTTAACAGGCAAAATTCTGCATTTGCAAAGCTGTTTGGAAAAGGTTTGCAAAATTTCCCAATGAGTTTCTATATCATATAAATCTAAAATTAAATATGGAGCCTGATTTTCAATAATCTAGGTAAGTAACCAAATATGCATGTAAGTGGGCCCACAGAAATGTATGCTAGTATTTTATGAACTGTGTGGCAGGAGACTTATCTGGCTAAGTAGAGCTTTTTTTTTACTTATCAGGCAATCTTACATATCTGAATAAGTCCAAAAAGTGCTACTTAGATGGACAAATAGCACTTTTCAGACTTATCCAGCTAAGGCCTGGATTCACCATTCTAACGCAGAAAGGTGAATCCAACAAAAACGGGGGGTGGGGGGGCGAATGGGGGTTGGGCCTGCGAAAGCCGGCAGCCATCGCACCACCGCAGTGTTATCGCTGCCGGCTTTCGCATCCAATAGCGCCACCGTGAAAGGTGGTGCTATTGGGCGCGCTACTGGCGGCGATAACGGTGCTTACCTTATCGCCGCCAGCGAAGAAATCGCAGCGTCCGCCTCCTCGCCACCCCGACTCCGCCCCGGCAAGATATCACATGCGATAAGCGATAGAAAATCACCCCCTAAGTGCTGCAACTTTTCTGGATAAGTCGGAACTTGCCCAGCTCGTGGTTTTTACATACACGAGCATTTGTCCTTGTATTTTATAACATGTGTATATCGTATTCCTGTAGATTATAAAATGCAGTAGCAACTTAGCGTGCACCCATATACACACATAAATGGGTGCGTAGAGCAGTTTTGAAAGTCATCCTCCCTATTAGTAGATGTAAAGGTGTACAGACACGTTTGGTATTGTATGCGCACATACCACTTACAAAATAGCAACTTGTTGGTGAGCCCAGAATCCCCCTAAACATCCTCTTTTTTCTCCTTTAACATCTGCGTATTTGCAATGTTTCTAAAATAGCATATACATGTCTGCATCCTATTTGCATGTGTGGATGCTGATTATACATACAGAAATGCTTTGAAAATTGCAAGTGGCGATTCTGCACGTGCAATATTTTGTGCATATTTTTTGCAAAAGCTTTTTGGTGAAAAAGTCCGCAATTTCCCATGTCCTTTTTTTGCAAGAGATATGCTGCGAATCATATTTTATTTAATTGAGTCAGCATCATGAGAAAACCTTCCCAAGGTGCCAGATCATTTCAAGAAGGACTTCGCCACTTGATACATTGCCCTCAGCATTTGAGATGTCAAAAACTAGCTCCTCATGGGATTTGCAGTTCAGAAGGCCACTTTGTATTTCTGTTATTAGAAAAGTTCTTTTCTTCTTCTGAGCGTTCATGGTCCTCTCTTGTTGCACTATGAACCCCAAGGGATGATTTCAACTTGGCCATCTCTGTGAGTCAGCTAAGCTGAAGTGGCTCATTAATATATTGGAGTCTCTGCAAAATCAACAAACTTCCTGTAGACTTTCTGAAAACTCTTCAGCAGAGTGCTCAGGGCCGGTGCTAGCTTTGTTGCTGCCTTGTGCGAACATTAATGTGGTGCCACTCCCCCAACCATGATTCATTCAGTCTCTGTCCCAGGCCGATCAAATAAAGCCTAGCTCCCTCCAGCAGTCTACATTTTTAAAAACTGACACCCATCCACTCCTCCACAGAACCCTGGTCAAGGGAAGGGTGTTACATATACCCTAGGGAAACCTTACCACCTTGCACACACACACACACACCATTCCACACACTCCCACACCCTCTATAGCCACACGAGATTTAATTATGCACTTGTAACAAATTTTACATGAAAAATAACATTCACACGTACAGGCTTCTGAGACAAAATATCACTTACAACATATATATATTATATATATTATATTTACATGCACTGCTGTGGTGCCAACCAGAACACTCAGCAAAAAAGACACTTGGAACTCCTATGGAACATATAGTGGCACCTCAGAAAGCCATAAATAAACGTAATTACCATTACAATATAGTAAACCTCCCATACCAAAACAATCCTAACTACAAGCACTCAAACAGTAGCAACCTTATCTATGAAAAGGCAACACTGCAAATATTACACCAGGCCCTAGAACACCAATACTCCTCCTATTGGGAAAACAGAACCTGCCAGGCTGCTATAAATCCCTACACAGAAACTACATCCAGCAAAATAGCTCACCTTGGTCACATATGCAGAAAACAGACAGACCCTGACCAAATGTAGAATAAAGAGATGAGAAAGTATAAACAGAAATGTGCTGAGAAGAACTGAACTGGAACCCACAACAAGCCAGCCTCTACATGCAGAGCAACAATGGAAAACAAAAACATAGCCATTCTTCATAAAACATTAAATAAAATGGAGAAATATAAAACATAATAATAGTAAAATCATATCCATAAAAAGAATAAATATTTCAAACCAGTTAATGAATAGAATATCAAAAATTTCCCAAACACCACAAGCAGATTGTGATAAATTGCAGGAAGACTTTGTGAGACTGGAAAATTGGGCATCCAAATGGCAGATGAAATTTAATGTGGATAAGTGCAAGGTGATGCATATAGGGAAAAATAACCCGTGCTATAATTAAATTACACAATGTTGGGTTCCATATTAGGTGCTACAACCCAAGAAAGAGATCTAGGTGTCATAGTGGATAACACATAGAAATCGTCGCTGCAGTGTGCTGCGGCAGTCAAAAAAGCAAACAGAATGTTGGGAATTATTAGAAAGGGAATGGTGAATAAAACGGAAAATGTCATAATGCCTCTGTATCGCTCCATGGTGAGACCGCATCTTGAATATTGTGTACAATTCTGGTCGCCGCATCTCAAAAAAGATATAATTGTGATGGAGAAGGTTAAGAGAAGGGCTACCAAAATGATAAGGGGAATAGAACAACTCCCCTACGAGGAAAGACTAAAGAGGTTAGGACTTTTCAGCTTGGAGAAGAGATGAATGAGGGGGGATATGATAGAGATGTATAAAATCATGAGAGGTCTAGAACGGGTAGATGTGAATCGATTATTTACTCTTTCGGATAGAAGAAAGACTAGGGGGCAGTCCATGAAGTTAGCATGGGGCACATTTAAAACTAATCGGAGAAAGTTCTTTTTTACTCAAAGCACAATTAAACTCTGGAATTTGTTGCCAGAGGATGTGGTTAGTGCAGTTAGTATAGCTTTGTTTAAAAGAGGATTGGATAAGTTCTTGGAGGAGAAGTCCATTACCTGCTATTAAGTTCACTTAGGGGTAGATTTTTAAAAAATGCGCGTTCGCGTACTTTTGTTGGCGCACCAGTCGCAAACAAAAGTACGCTGGATTTTATAAGATACGCGCGTAGCCGCGTGTATCTTATAAAATCCTGGATCGGCGCGCGCAAGGCTGCCGATTTTGGGCAGCCGGTGTGCGCCGAGCCGCGCAGCCTGCCTCTGTTCCCTCCGAGGCCGCTCCGAAATTGGAGCGGCCTCGGAGGGAACTCTCTTTCGCCCTCCCCTCACCTTCCCCTCCCTTCCTCTACCTAACCCACCCCCCCCCCGGCCCTATCTAAACCCCCCCCTACCTTTGTCCACGGATTTACGCCTCCTGGAGGGAGAAGTAAATCCACGCGCGCCAGCGGCCCACTGGCGCGCCGAGATGCGACCCAGGGGCGGTTCCGGAGGGCGCTGCCACGCCCCTGGACCGCCCCAGGCCAAACCCACGCCCCCAGGCCCGCCTCTGAAACGCCGATTCCCGCCCCCAAAATGCCGCGTCGATCGGCCCCGCCCCCGACATGCCCCCGACACGCCCCCGACAAAAAACCCCGGGACTTACGCGAGTCCCGGGGTTCTGCGCGCGCCGGCGGCCTATGGAAAATAGGCGCGCCGGCGCGCAAGGCCCTGCTCACGTAAATCCTGGCGGATTTACGCGAGCAGGGCTTTTAAAATCCGCCCCTTAGAGAATAGCCACTGCCATTAGCAATGGTAACATGGAATAGACTTAGTTTTTGGGTAATTGCCAGGGTCTTATGGCCTGGATTGGCCACTGTTGGAAACAGGATGCTGGGCTTGATGGACCCTTGGTCTGACCCAGTATGGCATTTTCTTATGTTCTTATATTTCAAAAAATTCAATAATTAAAAAAATATTCTAATAATTCCCTCCAAAAAACAATAAAATATTTAAAAACAGCAAAAGCATCAAATTACACCCAATAATTCAAACTAATAAGGATTAAAAAATCTGCTCTCCATACCTGGGATCTTTTGATTTCCAGTCAACTTAAGATTTTCATGGATTCTGGGAGATATGGCTGCACAAACTTTATCTTCTCTCTCTCTCTCTCACACACACACACACACACAAACACAATAACACTGTTACACAGCCACACACACACAAGCGTTCACAAAGACACATACATACAGGCTGTCACACAGCTACACACATACAAGCTTTCACACAGACAATCACATGCATACAGGCTGTCACACACACACACAAGCTTTCACACAGATGCACACAAGCAGACAGGCTGTCACACAGCCATACACACAAACAAGCTTTCATAGACACAGACACAGACAGGCTTGCACACAGACATACACAAATACATAAACTCTCACATGGACTCAGACACACAGACATTCACGGTCTCCTGTTTTCTTCGGACCGTGGTGGGGTGAGTTCCACCACGGTCCACCATGGTTCCCTCTTCTCTTTGGGCCATGGTGGGGTGAGCTCCTCTTCTCATCGACCCCAGGAGGGGAACTGGTGTTGAAGCAGGAGGGAACACTGTGCTGGCGTGGTAATACACTACTGTGGCGGTGCGGTAGTTCAGCCCGCCGGAGGGTTGACCTTTGCCGCAGTCGGCAGCCTCTCTTCCTCTTCAGCCGCTGGCAGGTTGAACTTTGCCAGCGGCCTCTCTTTTTTTTTTTCAGCCGCCAGCGGACTTGGCTCCGCTGGCGGCCCTGCGGCCTTTTCTGTTGCTGCCACCGTGCTCCCGGTTGTGCCGCCCCGTGCGAATGCATGGTTTGCACACCCAGTCACGCCGGGCCTGAGAGCGCTGAGGCTATGAAAGAAGGGAAGGTGTGGAGATGGAGGAGTGAGGAAGGAAAGGGTGAAAGAGGCTCTCTCTCCATTTATGTGCCCTGAGTGGGTGGCACACACTTTTGAGTGTGTCACACGTATTTTCCTCCAGTCATTCACAGTACATTTCCCTGAAATGGAAAGGAAATTATAGGCTCTCCAGTCTTCCTTTGCCCCTATGGAAACAGTGATGCTGTGTCTATGTCTGAGCAGGGACAGTGGGACGTAATTCTTCTTCCCTCCTCGATCCCTAGGAAACAGAGTCAGGGGCTCGTATATATCACCGTCAGACAAAGTGAATGGAGCCGCGCTCAAGCAGGATCTGCAGCCCAGTGGTGCAATTCAGGATAGAGGGCCCGCAACCCTGCATGGAACTGATAATCCTATTCCAATTAAAACAAAGAGAGAATTCCCTCTTCTCCTATGTAATGGCAAGAAATTGATTCTTGCTCTGCTCTTGGAAGAGCAGGAAAGGACAATGTGAGAAAAAGAGGAACAGTGATAGGAAAGCGAGAGACACTGGGGAGGAAGATATCAGGACGCAGTGAAAGGAGAAAGAAACTGGCAAGAGAGAGAGCAAGATGAAAGAAGAGGAGGAAGGAACTGGGCTCAGTCAACCTCTGTTACCTGGGCTGAAGGTCTGAAGCAAGTCTGCCGAACTTAGCCTGAGCAAAGGTGAGCTCTGAAGTCTGAGTTCTACATCTAACTCATGGAGATGAGAGATACTTGTCCATGGAGATTACTGGGTTTATTCACGTCTTGTGGGTACAGAAACGATAAAGAAGACAGCAGATACCCAAACCATGAGCAGCGGAAGAGGTGAGCATCAAAGGACTGCACTAAGGCTCCACACAGGCACCCCTCTCCCTTGGGTCCTGTAGGCCTCCAGCACAGTTCCTTTTTCTTTGTCTCAAATCTCTAGCTTGTTCACTTCTTTCCCTTTCCTCAGACTCCTTGTCGTCTTGTGGAAGGAGCTCAGCTCCTCAGTATGGATGGTACCTGCTCCATCTCGCCCATCTCTCTGTCTCTTCTCATATCCAGAAACCCAAATCCTCATGGAAAGTATATTTTATACTTCTCTTCTAGCACTTACCTCCTATTGGGCTGGGCCATTCTGTCACTCATGTTAAAAGCTTTCACACCCCTTGTCCTCTGACTGAACTTCCTCTTCTAGCTAGTTTCCCTTTATAAAGAACAGAATACATTATAAATTGCCTCTGCTCTCCCAGCGACTTACCCTGCTGGAAAAATCTTGTGGTCAATATTCAGCTCCCTATTCCACTGAATACATCTGTTACATCTTTATGTCTCCGCTAACCCTTCAGAACCTCCTCTATACTTTAACATCAGCCCTCTGCCTCAACTTCCTTACTGTAACATAACCTCTTATGTAACATAATCTTTTCTGTAACAAGCTCTCTCCTGTATTTTTCATGGTAACGAACTTTGTAATTAATTACCTATATCAAAATATTTAATTGTTAATTTTATGATTCTAAATTGTATACACTTGTGAATAGTTGATCCCAGGATCCTAAATTGTACTCTCCTGTAAAAAGTTGTCACTTATCCCTTGGCCCTACTCCCTCTTACGTTCCCTTCCCCCTTCCCCCTTCCAATTTCTCGCCTCCCCTCCCCCCCATCCCTTTATACATTGGTTCCATGTTCTTTGTAAAGCCTGTTGCTGATTTCTGTTGCTTGTCAACCGATGTGATGTTCCCAACGAACATCGGTATATATAAGCTGTTAAATAAATAAGTAAATAAATAAGTAAATAAAATATAAGAATGTAACTGGGCACTTAGCTGGATAAATATAACAAGCTAAGCTAGAATGCTCTAGGGCATGTCTAACTTAGCCGTACAACTTATGCGGATAAATCCAAATATCGGCAGCTAGCCGCATAAGTTGTACAGCTAATTCGATCCGCTTACTGCCCGCCCACAACTTATGCGGCTAACGTTTTAGCCATTTAAGGGACTTATATGGCTAAGTGTCAGCCGCTGAACATGGGCGCATATTCAGCAGCCGCTACGTATCCGCACAAGTCCCGCTTATCCGACTAATTGGCGCAGAGCGCACTTTGATTACCAACCTCCTTATTGTTAGACATAGGACTCATTCTTTTCTACTGTCAGTACGCCATCTAGTGGCAAAGCAGAGGCCACATACCAAAAGGACAAACTTGGCAGAACAACAAAATCAGAATGAATAAGTGGAGGCCAGGAACTGTGGAGAAGGTGAGAGGCGAGAGGTGAGAGGAGGTGTGTCTCCTCTGACCACATCAACATGGAATTGAAGGAGAGGCCCCGTCTAATCAGATGCATGGCAAGTCATCTGCCCTATTAGTGCGACTTTGCTAACTATGCTTATCTCTGGAGAATAAGCTATTCAATAACTTTTTCTGAAATAAAACTGTTTGTGTGTGTCTCTAACGTTTTGCTAATATAATCTTCAGTAAAACCCTAGGGGTAGTTGTTCTGTAATAGAATGTATGTAACAATGTAAATACAAATGGCTGATAACACAATTCTCTATCCCTTGGGGTGAATATTGACCTCAGCTGCCTCAATCAATATTTACCTCCTTGGTCAATAAATCTTGATGTTGATCTCAGTAGATGTCAATATCCGCTTAATGTTTTTTCCTTTCTCTGCTGCCTCAGTGTTCATTGTACTGTCTGTGTAAAGCTCAAATTATGTAGAATCGCCAGAGGCACTGTTGGTGGGAAGTATAGATTCATTGCATATAGCCGTGTCATTAGATTTTATAGCCAGTGAATCTTCATCTTCACACCAATGGGTTTTTGTTGTTGTTGTTGTTTTGTTTGTTATCAGAGCTGTACTTTGCCTTAGTAGGTACAGTTGTTTGGCCATTTCATGGTTAGTATATTATCACAATTTGCTTTAGCTCTGCACAGGAAATAAATCTTAGTTTTAAAGATATCATAGCCTCAATCTAAGGTAAAAACGATTAGCTCTGATTCTCTGGCACCTCTTGTTTTTTATTTCAACAAGGTAGCTTTCTCTTATGTTCTTATTGGAAGTTTATGCCTGGGGAAAAGTTGGGTTTGCAACAACGCCAACTGTGAGGTGGCCTTGAGCACTGATGCAGTGTACTTGGATGATAAGATTACTTGGTATTGTTGCACCTGCATTATAATGGTAGGTATCGTAAGAACCGGACACCACAAGGCTAAAATCAAGGAACTAGTAATACTGACCATTATTTTGATAGTATTAAGAAAATCCAGGTCATACTCCAGTTAAACCTGGCAAGCCTTCTTGGATCCTCCAGTCATTTGACTTGAGCTTTTTGACTAAAAATGCACCTAATTGTGTTGTCACTCTTGTGCTTTAATGATAAAAATTGCCATACACCGAGACTGAGCTTGTCTGCTACCCTTTTCTCCCAGGAAAATGTAGTTTCTTGGTTCTTCCATCATAATGACCAAAGGGGATGCACATTTCCCAACAGTTCATGCCGTCGCACAAGTAACCCTGACAAGCCAGGAACAGACAGGAAACTCCTGGCCCAGAGCTCATTATTATTCATACAAGCCATCAAATTGGAAGAACAAAAAGCGTAGGACTTTGCAGCATTTTAACAACCTCATGGCAGGTTGCAGAGAGTAATACCTGACTATTACAGAAGGTCAGCCAATCAGAATATTGGTTCTCGTTTCACAAGTCCGACAATGTCCCCTCAGGTTGGCAGGCTGAGAATGGTTATTGTTGCGTAATGGATTATTTAGAGATGATTCCGGTTCTGCTGAAATCCTTGCCATTGTAAGGGTGCCCACAGGTTCTCTACTAGGAATATATGTTTGAACGGTAATAGAACAGCGACAGGCACGACCGGCAGTCACGTTGAGAACTCTTTTTGGCAGGAAAGAAATCAACCCTGCAGCAGGACTCAGCAGGGCTTGTTAATATGTTTTGTTTGTTTTATTGTGTTTTTTCTTTTTTGTTTGTTACTTTGTTAACTGCCTTGAACTTGGTCTAGAACGGGCTGTATATTTCTTAAATAACAAATATGTCTCCACAAAGGGGCTCATATATGTGAGGTCGTAGGAGGGTGCATTGCTGCTACACAGATACCACAGTGGGTGATGTCTGAGCGGAGCTAGGAGTAATGAAACTAAGAGCACTGAGGTTTGGTACGATCTCTTCTGCTGTAGTCCAGGGCTCGAGGCCAGAGTCCCTGGGCCAAAGCAACAGAGCAGCCAGAGCCAAGAAATTTGGTACCCATGGCCAAGTAAAAAGTGCACAACATCATGAGCTGGGAGACTGTCTTAATTTAATTTAATTTAACTTAAAACATAACGCTATTATTTATAATTTATAAGTAAGCACAATTGTGACCCTGGTCCCAAACGTGTGACCTGTATGTGATCATTAACCTCTACTAGATCTGACCCTTAACCTCTACCCAACTGATTAGTAATCTCTAGGAGATCCATATTCAGTCATAGACTTTGGAGGTATGTTCAATAGTGCAGCTGCACATACAGCTTATTCAGTTAACATAACTCTGCCCCGAATTGCCCCTGGAATGCCCCTAAGTTATCTGGTGAAATTTTGGCTGGACAATAAGATATCCAACCAAACTTTAGCCAGATAAGTTCCCAAATATTCATTTAGCCAGATAACTAGAGAATTATTCAGCTAAATGCCTCTGAACATGGGCCTCTATGTTGTTAAACAGTGGGGGTTGAAAAAGGTGTGTGTGCCTTTAAACCATGTTGACACTGTGCCTTTTTCTCTTCTACTGATTTATAGGATATTTGATTAAATTAAATTAATTAGGTTCTAGATTTCATTAAGAGCAAAGCAAACTCCCTCTATTACCAGGCACTTTATTATGCATCACAAAACCCTTCCAAAAACACACTCAGAACTTTTATAGTAAACCTGCTAACAACCAGGAATCACACAGCAGCAGCTTCACCTATGAAAGGGTAGTCCTGCAAATGCTACTGCAGGCCCCAGAACACCAGTACACCTCCTATTGAAAAAGCAGGACAAGCCAGACCACTACGGATCCCTACAAAGGCACCGCACGCTAGCAGAATCCCTCATCCTGGTCACACAAGGGGATAGGATGCAGATATTTAAATACCTGAAAGATATTGATACACCGGAAGCCACATTTTTTCAGTGGAAAGAAGCTGTAGAACTAGGGGTCACCATATGAAATTCTAAGATGGTAACTTTTAAACTGGCGTGCAGGTGCACATGTGTGCGCGTTTATCGGCCCGCACCTAGGGATGCGGCTATTTTATAACATATATGTGTGTGTGTGGGCACATGCATGTTATAAAATAGCCTGGCCGCGTGCACAGGTGCGCTGAATTTTAAGTGAGCGCCCCTGTGCACAAATCCCGCTTCCAACGTGTAAGCAGGGGGATTTTAAAAGGGATGTGAGCCGACGAATTTGCTAGTTTTACCAGTTCGTTCCCAGTTTGCCCAGGTAACAGATAGGTCCTCCAGCCTCCCCTGGTTTGATAGGCTGTAAACCCCCAGTTATCCCAGACACTTTAAATGCTTCTGAAATGACTCGTTTTTTGGGGTTTTTTTTTACTTACACTCCGTCCATAACAGAAATAAAGTTACACGGCAGGGGCCTTGGCACGCGCTGGATCACATACGCATTTATGTGCAAATTCCCATGCACTGTCCATGCCCCGCCCAGACCACGCCCACTCCCCGCCCCTTTTTTAGAAGTTCCAAGAGGCGCCTGCAGTGGTATTTGCACGCGCATCCGGGTGGCTTTCAAATCCACTTGGCGCATGAGGGCCTAACATAATGGGGTAGATTTTAAAAAACTGCGCCCGCGCAAACAAAAATGTGCTGGATTTTAATAGATACGCACGTAGCTGCGCGTATCTTTTAAAATTCGGGGTCGGCGCGCGCAAGGCTGCGCAAAATCGGCAGCCTGCGCACGCCAAGCCGCACAGCCTGCCTCGGAGGGAACTTTCCTTCCACCCCCCCCCCCGCACCTTCCGCTCCCTTCCCCTACCTAACCCACCCCCCCAGCCCTATCTAAACCCCCCTACCTTTGTTGGCAAAGTTACGCCTGCCCGAGGCAGACGTAACTTGCGCGCGCCGGGCCAGCCGCCGGCGTGCGATTCCCTGGCCCGGAAGCAGTTTCAGAGGCCTCGGCCATGCCCCCGAAATGCCCCCGGGCCGGAACCAGGCCCGCGGCCCCGGCCCCGGATGACGTGCCGCCACGACACCCCCTGACACGCCCCCCTCAGGAAAACCCCGGGAACATAGGCTCGGCGCGTGCAGGGGGAGCTTGGGGCAGGTTTTCGGGGGGAACGCGCGTATCTTACGCGCGTTCCCCTTTGAAAATCTTCCCCTATTTGCACATCTCTCATTTTCGGCGCATGTCGGACTCTTAACATTTGCCTTTAAGATGGTAGATTCAGGAACAATGTCAGGAGGTATTTTTTCATGTAGATGCTTGGAATGCCAAGCTGGGGAATGTAGACTTCTAGAAAGCATGGGATAAATACCGAGGAACCCTGGTGGCAAAAGAATGGTAATGAGGGACTGCACAGCCATCACTGAGCAATGGTTGCAGCCCAGGGCCGCCATCATATGACCACACTGTGTTTTCTGCATGGCATCGGGAAACTTGCAGGGAGCTGCAGTTGCAAACCTAAAGGAGACACAGTGGGATGTGGGAATTTGATCTCCTTCCAGTAGATGCTTATAAAATCACTGCTGGGCAGGCTAGGAGCAGATGCAATACACTGCGCTCAGCCACGCGCACTGTATAACCCGCAGTCGGACTCGGGTTCAATAGGAGCTAATCCACCCCCTAATGCAATAGAGGGATTAGCACCTATTTAATGTGCATCCGACGCAGAGTGAATTAGATAGCGCTCAACACATGCAAATGCAGGTGAATGCGCCTATTACTCATTCACTCCAATGCAAAAAAATAAATGTGCGCCCAGAGCAGGCGTTAATTGCTGAGTGCATGTAAAAGAAGTACAGAAAAGCAGAAAAAACTGCTTTTCTGTACTTCTTCAGGAAAAAAAAACAACAAAAAAACCCCTCGGAAGATCGCTGAATTATGAAGACCGACGCCGGTAAACTCAGCGTCGGTTTTCTTAATTGGCCGACTGCCAGTAGTGAAAACGGCCGCCGATGGCAACAACCCCCATAACTTGCCTATTGTATGGCGCCCCCTTGCGGGCGTCACACATGCGTTAAGAAAGCGGGCACTGAAAAGTCAGCGCCCACTTTCCACGAAAATTATTGCATCGGTCCCCAGATGAGCCTTTTGGTCTGTATCTATCATCATTTACTGTGCTATCAAGAAAATTAACTAGTTAGCAAAATCAAATGTATTAGTCAGGGGTCTCATCAGAGATAAGACAATGAATTGTAACCTTTAAAATTGTGTACTTTTTATTTAAATTAAAAAAAAATTCTCTTTTTGTCTTTATTAAAAATCATTAAATTTTAATGAAGGGAAGACCTCAGTATTGGCACAAAATCTGATGATTCAGAAATTTACCAGCCAATTATTTCAGTCACCGGTCTGATCCCTTTCTTTTTTATTTTTGCTAAAATGTTCTGTTGAATGACAATTACTAAATTGACAGTGGAGGAGCAATTCAATGTCAAAATGATTTTTGATCATTAATCTAACCAGCGATATTATTTCTGTTTGGAATATCTTCTCAGAAGACAGCTCACACTGTATCAAGTTTAATTCCGGACTCCTTACAATCAGTATAATGACCAAATAGCCCAACGTGCCTTTTTGCTTAAATTGGGAAAAACCTCATAAACTATAACAATGATAGGTCCCGACGTTGGTAACAGCAAGAGGCACTTATCTCGCAACTTGATATTCTGTTTTCTGTTCACAAGTGTGCGCCCGCAACAACCATTACGTTTTGTTTGACTGCTGCCAACGTTGTCAACGTTTCGCTCAAACGCTGCATCAGGGCGGGCTAGATACTAAAGGAAGGTTCAAATAGTAACTAGCCCGCCCTGATGCAGCGTTTGAGTGAAACGTTGACAACGTTGGCTAGTAACTAGCCCGCCCAGTCATGGATCAGTTACTCATACGGGATACCAGCGGACCCTTGGACACTGGGGCCATAGGGTAGCTGTGGATCTAGGAGCAGCAGTGAGGGGCTCAAAGTGGGGGATCCATGTGAGATTCCAGGCGAGGAGAATGTTCCATATTCTTCTCTCTAAGGAGAATTATTCTCACCAGTGAAATCTGGAGGAAGTGAAGAGACACTCGGGAACAAATCAGGTTCCAGATGTCTGCAACTGCAGAAGTTGTGCTACAAAGGACAGTGCAGCAGAAACGTCTCCAGTGCTATGTGAACTCAAGCAAATGAGAGCTTGGAGGTTTGAGGATCAATCTCCTGGAGCAGGGTATTCAATTCAGATCATTCCAAGGAATTCAAAGAAATGAATGAATCACGGAGATAAATCAGATGCACAGAGGTGTCCAAGAGAGTAAAGGATAGTCCTTTGTGGGAAGCTGAGGGAGTACCTAAAGTCAAGGCGCACTCCTACAGGTATGTGAGCTGTCTGGACATAATTTATGTAGGTCACCAGAAAAAATTGGACTTTTGCTGAGTTTATTACTGTTCATCAAGTTTCTCAGTAAACAACACAAAGCCACAAGAGGATATCCCTAACCCTAAGGGTTCTGAAGCAAGCCTTCCGCCCATGGCTTGCATGATGACCCAGCATCTCCCCGATAATTCCCTTGGATACATGGAAGATGCTTGATCCATCTAACCTTCCCATTTTCCCTGCCTACTTAAGCTCTCCCAGTGTAAGGAGCTTTTTTCCATTCTGCTACCAGTTTTGCCCGCCTACGTGTGCCCTTTGATTGACTGTTGAATGTATCCACCACCCTTTCAGTGGAAAAAAATGTTTCATATTAGATACGTGTGCAGACTTTACCGAGGATTTTCAAAGCAAACGTATGCGCATAAATTTGCTTTGAAAATGTCTGCTTAGGAGGCCAGGTATGCGCAGAAATGCTCTTGTGTAAAGTTATTCCTGCTTTTCAAAGGGTAATTGTGTGCAATAGAACTGTGCAGCCTGAAACTTTTTCAGATTTCATTTTGTTGAATGTTTATTTAATTTCTGTTTCTTTTCAGGAACAAAATAAACTTAAAAAAAAAGCAATCACCTCCCCGAAACAGGGTCTTCCCAGGCCCCTCTCTGCCACCTCACCTTAACCAAAAAAATATCTCGGGGCCAGAAACCACCCTGGCCCCCACTTACCCCGTCCTTGGGAGTCAGGATGGGGAGGAGAGATGCCCGCTCACCTCCTGCCCTGATGAAATTCACAAACCAGGCAATCATGCAGCTGCCTGGCGCCGTCCTATGACGTTTAAAACGGCTACGTCTCAGGCTGACGGGCACGCCGCAGGTCCATCTTGCCGCCTCTTCCTGGCCGTGCTGCCATCGGTGCTTTCTTCAAGTCAGTTCGATCATTCATATCTTGTTTTTTCCTGTTCCACTCCGGATGTAATTTCTTTAAACCATCAGATGTCAGTGAGAGAGGGCGTTAGTTCCTCAGGTAATCGCTATGAGGTAGATTTCAAAAGCCTGGCGCACACCCAGGTTCACTGCTGCGTAAGTTTATTTCTGCTATGGAGCAGGTATAAGTTTAAAAAAAAAGCTCCCATTTTGGAGGGGTTTAAATGGTCTTGGGTTACTAGGGAGAGTGCAGGCTATTAAACCAGGGGGGTCTGGAAGACCTAACTGGAGACTGGGTGAACTAGTGAAACTGGTTATGGCCCGTTTTAAAATATCCTGACTTACGCGCTAGAAACCCAACTTGTGTGGCTGGGCGTGCGTACACGTAAAATTATGCACACGTTCACGCACCCTGGCTATTTTGTAATGTGCGCGCAAGTTATAAAATGGCCACTTATCTGGGCGCGTGCCGATGCACACACGTCAATGTGTGCCCGAGTGTCGCTTTGAAAGTTACCGCCCCTGTGTCCCAAGAGAGCGAATGTTTCCACTGAAGAGAAAATGAATGTGAAAGAAAGGACATTTTAATTAGCAAACTGAGCACACATGACACAGAGACTTTCAGTGGGGCAGAGCCCTTTAAACTGTTGGCTATTAGTTAATGTAATATTATTTGCAGCGCAGAAAAAGCACAGAATGCATATTATACCCTCCTTTCAGATCATGGAAAAATTAATGGCCAAGGCTAATGACAGACAGTCTGGAATTTGTTTACCTCGATATCCTGCTCTTAGTGGACCAAAATGGAACCATTTGGTGCTTTGACTTACTGGGGATTATCCTCTCAGGCATGCAGATCAGAGTTTTGCTGCTGGTACTGGTCTGCATGAGCTATGCATTACAGTGTTGAGGTCTGTCATGTCGAAACCTTTATTGTAATTGGTACCTAACTTCACTCCATTATTTTTTAATAAAAAGAAAGATGAAAAAAAATTGCAGAATAACTCAAGAGTGTGCTTTTTGTTGAAAGCTGCATTAGTCTGTTTCTTACGCTGTGGAAAATAATCAGCTAATAAGATATGACTCAGTGAGGATGCTGCAGTCATGGAGGACAGCAGTTGTGTGGGAGAGAAGCATGGGGTGCTGCACAGGGTGATTACTTACCTGTAAGGCCCTTGGTTTTCTGTGGCAACTCACAAGTACATTCTGTGAAAAGGGATAGAAAATTATACCGCATGGATTTCAAGATTCTGTGTTCTTTCTGAGGCACATTTGCATAAATTAACGTTTGTATTAGTTAATATTTGCAAAAATACTGTATTTTCATTTCACTGGACAATTTGTTTTGCTTTTTCACAATTCCCTTTCAGCATTTCATATTGTCTTCCTCTCCTTTTCATGTCTTCCTTGTGTCCTTCTCTTCTCCTCCTCTTACCCCACCTTTTCTCCCCTGCCCCTCCCGAATGCAGCCCATCTCTCATCTGCCTCCACTCCCCCCCACTATCCTTTCCCCCCACATTCTTCTCCTCTCCAGACTCCATTTCCTTCCTCTCCAGACTCCTTGCTCCCTCCACCAGAATACATAATTTCCCCCTCTAGTCTTTCAGCCCTCCTTCCCCAGTAGCTGTTCTCTCACCCTTCCCCTCTGATATGAGCAGTCTACTCTCTCTAGTCTCCCACCTCCCTCTTCTTTTGCTCCTCTCCCATAGTTTCCCGTATCTGTCCCTTTCCTCCTCGCCTGAAGATCTCATGGAGCTGCTGCTGCTGCTGCCTCTCTGCAGTTACTGTGCCACGTGGCTTGGCTTAGTCTGGCAGTAGTAGGCTGGAGGAAGGCTATCAGTGGCCCGGCACCGTGCGACAAAGGCAGCTAGCGGCCCAGCAGTGGGAAAGAAGAGGTGAAGAGGCAGAAGTGGCACCGGCAGTAGGCTGGCAGTGGGAAAGGGCCGCTGCAGATCAGCAATCCCAAAAGTGGTACCAAGGGCTGAGCATTGACATGGGATCTGCACCAGGAAGCAGCCACAATGGGTGGGGGAATTCTTCCCTGCGATTTTGTGGACCTAAGGCAAATTCTGCACCAGTTACCTGCCAGGGAATTGTGGGATAGTGAGGGCCACGTTTACCTGTTATTGTTCTGTGAAAGTCCTATTTTTATGGCATCAGATTGATGAGCTACTCTTAGCGTGCCAAGTTTAGAGATTTACTGTACTGAAGGCACAGCACAGCTCTAGTCCATCTCAGCTGCTGTGCGGCAGTCATAGGCATGCGGTGCCTTCCTCTCTGTCCTACGCTGAAAACTCATAAACACAGCTGCCACTTTCCTACAGCAGCGCAAGTAAATTCCACAACAACATTTAGCAAATTCTGCAGCTATTCTGCAGCCCATTTGTCTAAATTTACATATTAAATAATAAAAAATTGTACTTTACTTTATTAAAAAAAAAACGTTTGTTGACATTTCTTGTGTTCTGAATATTTTATTTGGCTTATTTTGTGATCAGTGCTGGGAAGGGATGAGGGGATGGAAAACAGGGATAGGGGAGGGGATCTGGGCGATGAGGGAGAAGAGATTTCGGGGAGAGCAGCAAAACGATAGGCGATGGAGGGTGGATTGAGAATGGGGGAGGTGCAAGGGGAAGGCAGGAGAGGAGGAAATAGGAGAGAAGGAGAAGAAAGGCATATGAGAGGAGCAAAAAGAGAGGAGAAAGAATAGGCAGAGATCTAGGAGCATGAGAGAGGGAGAGTGAATCCACATCCCCTTCCTGATGCAGCTCTCCCCTCCTCATCCCCTAACTTACATTGCCCTACACCCCTTCTGATCCCCTCACTCACTCTTCCATCCCACACACCTTCTCACTCACCCCATCACCCTCCCCCCCGCAATCTCCTCTGATTATTATTATTACTAGTGAGAAAAATGCTCCAATTAGAGCAGAAAAGGTGAATATATTTGATCCTTGGCCTTTTAACTAAGCACTTAAAAGGTTCAGACTAAGAAAAATGCCAGCAATGTTTGTTGAAGGTATAATTAAGCTCTGAAAAGAAAGGAACTAGGAAAAATTGAAAACCAGCCAACTTTCTGGTGAAAGTCCTGAACTTCCCATGTACTGCCCATGCCCCGCCAGACCACGCCCACACCTCGCCAGAACACACCCACACCTCACCAGACCACGCCCTTACCTCACCAGACCACACCCACACCTCTCCAGACCATGCCTACACCTCACCAGACCACACCCAAATCTCACCAGACCACACCGGTACATCACCAGCCCAAGCCCATACCTCACCAGACCGTGCCCACATTTCACCAGACCACACCCATGCCTCACCAGACCATGCTCATACCTCACCAGACCACACCCATGCCTCACCAGAGCACACCCTTGCCTCACCAGGCCAAGCCCACACCATGCCAGACCACACCCATACCTCACCGGACCACACCCATGCCTCTCCAGACCACACCATACCTCAACAGGCCACACTCATACCTCTCCAGACCATGCCCATGCCTTGCCAGACCACACCCATACCTCACCAGGCCAAGCCCATACCTCGCCAGACCACGCCCATACCTCACCAAACTACGCCCATGCCCCAGCAGACCACACCTGCACCTCGCCAGACCAAGCCCATACCTCACCATGCCAAGCCCATACCTCGCCAGACCACGCCCATATCTCACCAGACCATGCCCATGCCTCACCAGACCACGCCCATGCCTCAACAGACCACACCCATGTCTTGCCTGGCCACGCCTATGCCTCACCAGAGCACACCCGTGCCTTGCCAGACCACGCCCATGCATCGCCGCGTCACGCCCATGCCTGGCCAGACCATGCCCATGCCCCACCAGACCAAGCCCATACCTCACCAGAGCACACCCATGCCTCGCCAGACCATGCCCCACCCCTTTTTCAGAAGTTTCTTTTATGTACATAGCTGGGTGGCTTTTAAATTCTGCTCGGAACAAGCAAGCCCACATATTTGCACATCACCTATTTCAGTGAATGTTTTGTTTTTAAAACTCACCTTCAAGAGCATAACCTTCTGCACTGATAATCTCCTCACATCAGTCAAGCTATTGGCAGTGAAAACTGCGCAATGAAAAAGGCCAATAGCCAATGGGATGTGTCCTTGTTCTGGCGTCACTGAAAACTGCACACCATAGGAAAGATGTCTTCATTCAGTCAACCTGGTATATATTTGTTATTTAGACAGACTGCGTTTTTAGCAAACTGTAATACTAAGGCTTACAATTTGGGGTATTATTATTTATGCTTCCACAACTCATATTTCTTTTTCTTTATTTCAAATATTGATAATTATTCAATGAGATGGTTGTCATGAAACCCATCGACAAGGATTGCTACATCAAGAGTGTACATACAGTGATAAAATTATAGTATAAGTTCACACACACACTATCCTTTTGATTTGATATAATGCCATCAAGTGTATGCAGTGCTTTACAGGGACACATAAGAGGAAGTCCCTGTTCCTTGGAGTTTAGAATCTAGTCAAGTCACACAGATAAAAAACAAATGTAGTCCGTCTTCTGGTATTATTCTTGAAGGCAGGTTTCACACTAGGTCCCAGGGCTAAATCCCTATACAATCCAACAACCCTGAGGCGTGGATTCTTCGAAAGGAGGGGAGGCTAGACCTCCAGGGTAAAGCTCTTCGATGGGTGAATGTTACTGACTGAACATAGGCGCCAGAATAAACAGATGGGTCACTCTGACTGCGGGGATCACTTAAAGTTTATTGCAGATCTTCCAAAGTAATTAAATGGCACTATGTGCACTTGAATCTGGGTTACATCCATGTCCCAGTTACTCTCAAATAGTATCTGTTTCTGTGAATATGTTCCTTAGCATTGGATTCCTGACATGGGAAGGCAAGTATCCCAGATGGACGGGAGTCTCCTTGATATAGTGGAATCCTTTCCCATACGATACCTGAGGTCTAGAAGTATTCAAGATTCTCTTGTCTTCTCCCAGGGCAGAGACTCCAGTGAAAGCTTCTAAATGAACAAACAACTCTTACTCACAGTTCTCCTTTTCAGATGAAAGACCTAGCATAGCAGATAAAAATGACCTTTCTCTTTTCCCCACGCTTGGGCAGGAAGAGTGACAGCAAACTTCCTCCCGAAAGACAAACATTTCTACAAAAGTACTGAGGCACTTACACCAAAAGATGGCTGAAGGGGGATATGATAGAGGTCTTTAAAATCACGAGAGGTCTAGAACATGTAAATGTGAATCAGTTATTTACTCTTTCGGATAATAGAAAGACTAGGGGGCACTCCATGAAGTTAGCATGTGGCACATTTAAGACTAATCGGAGAAAGTTCTTTTTCACTCAACGCACAATTAAACTCTGGAATTTGTTGCCAGAGGATGTGGTTAGTGCAGTTAGTGTAGCTGGACTTAAAAAAGGTTTGGATAAGTTCTTGGAGGAGAAGTCCATTACCTGCTATTAATCAAGTTTACTTAGAGAATAGCCACTGCTATTACTGGCATCAGTAGCATTGGATCTGCTCAGTGTTTGGGTACTTGCCAGATTCTTGTAGCCTGCATTGGCCACTGTTACAAAGAGGATGCTGGGCTTGATGGATCCTTGGTCTGACCCAATTTGGCAATTTCTTATGTTATGTTTTTATCCTTTTTGAGATGCGGTGACCAGAAGTGCACACAGTATTCAAGGTGCGGTCTCACCAAGCAGCGATACAGAGGCCTTATGACATTTTCCGTTTTATTTGCCATTCCCTTCCTAATAATTCCTAACATTATTTGCTTTTTTGATTACTGCAGCACACTGAGCCTATGATTTCAATGTATTATCCACTATGACGCCTAGATCACTTTCCTGGGTGGTAGCTCCTAATATGGAATTTGTTGCCAGAGTATGGTCCAACCGACTCCCTCACAGGCTTTCTACTCTGCTCACTTCTAACCACAGCCTGAACCTCACTTTGATTAGCTGCCACCTGCCATAACCACTGCTTGACCTGACTCCCCTTTCTCTTACTGTGCTGGCCTGCCTCATCTTATACACAATGGATCTTCACTGCCACAGAGGACTGCACCTAAGTCCAGCTGGCCCTGACACAAGAGGCTCAACCTAAGGGGAATGAGGGCTGCTATTGGTGGAGCTCCAGCTTCACCTGACAATGGTGAGGTCCTGCAGGGCTCCTCCTTGCAGATTGCACCAACTCCCCCTTGGCCCAAGAGTCCACTTCCGCAACATCTTCCTAATAATTCCGCACATTCTGTTTGCTTTTTTGACTGCTATGGCACACTGAATCTTTATTAAACCAGCTACACTAACTGCCCTAACCACATACTCTGGCAACAAATTCCAGAGCTTAATTGTGTATTGACTGAAAAAGAATTTTCTCCAATTTGTTTTAAATGTGCTACTTGCTAACTTCACGGAGTGCCCCCTAGTCTTTCTATTTATTTATTTATTTATTTAGAGGTTTTTATATACCGCAGTACGTAAAATATACATCACCGCGGTTTACAATTAACAATAAATTAGCAACAATGCTTTACAAATAACAGAATTAGTAAATATTAATTACATATAACAGGATTAACAGCAAACAGGCTGTATCGATCGTGGACCATCCATAAGGAGAATGTTTAACAAACCATAATGATATTGTGGTAATATTATCATTTACGAAACAATAATATAACAAAACCAAATGCGTAAATAACCGATACACATTTAACTGTTCAAGACCTCTCATGATCTTAAACATCTCTATCATATCCCCCCTCAGCCGTCTCTTCATCAAGCTGAACAGCCCTAACCTCGTTAGCCTTTCCTCATAGGGTAGCTGTTTCATCCCCTTTATCATTTTGGTTGACCTTCTCTGTATCTTCACCAGTTAACTACATCTTTTTTGAGATGTGGCAACCAGAATTGTAGACAGTACTCAAGGTGTGATCTCGCCAAGAAGCGATACAGAGACATTATGACATTTTCTGTTTTATTCACCATTCCCTTCCTAATAATTTCTCACATTCTGTTTGCTTTTTTGACTGCTGCAGCACACTGAGCCAACGATTTTAAAGTATTATCCACTATGAAGTCCAGATCTTTTTCCTGGGTTGTAGCTCCTAATATGGAACCTAACATCGTGTAACTACAGCAAAGGTTATTTTTCCCTATATGCAACACCTTGCACTTGTCCACATTAAATTTCATCTGCCATTTGGATGCCCAATCTTCCAGTCTCGCAAGGTCCTCCTGAAATTTATCATAATCCAAATGTGATTTAACTACTCTGAATAATTTTGTAACATCTGCAAATTTTAATAACTCACTCGTCGTACCCCTTTCCAGATCATTTATAAATTAAAAAGCACTGGTCCAAGTACAAATCCCTGAGGCACTCCACTGTTTAACTTTTTCCACTGAGAGAATTGACCATTTAATCCTACTCTCTGTTTCCTGTCTTTTAACCAGTTTGCAATCCATGAAATGACATTGCCTCCTATCCCATGACTCTTCAGTTTTCTTAGAAGCCTCTCATGAGGGACTTTTTCAAACACATTCTGAAAATCCAAATACACTACATCTACTAGTTCACCTTTATCCACATGTTTATTAATCCCTTCAAAATTATTTAGCAGATTTTTGAGGCAAGACTTCCCCTGGGTAAATCCATGCTGTCTGTGATTTTGAAATTTAGAAAAGTTTCCACTATTTTTCCTAGCACTAAAGTCAGGCTCACTGGTCTATAATTTCCTGGCTCACCCCTGGAGGACTTTTTAAATATTCGGATTACATTGGCCACCATCCAGTCTTCAGGTACAATGGATGATTTTAATGATAGGTTACAAGTTTTCACTAATAGATCTGAAATTTCATTTTTGAGTTTTTTCAGAACCCTAGGATGCATACCATCTGGTCCAGGTGATTTGCTACTCTTTACTCTGTCAATCTAGCCTACTACATCTTCCAGGTTCACTATGATTTGGTTCAGTTCATCCGAATCTTCACCCTTGAAAACCGTCTCCGGAAATGGTATCTCCCCAACATCCTCATTAGTAAACACAGAAGCAAAGAATTAATTTAGCCTTTCCGAGATTACCTTATCTTCCCTAAGAGCCCCTTTAACCCCTCGGTCATCTAATGGTCCAACCGACTCTCTTGCAGGTTTCCTGTTTCGGATATATTTTTAAAAGATTTTATTGTGAGTTTTTGACTCTAAAGCCAACTTCATTTGAAATTCGCTCTTAGCCAATCTTATCAATGTTTTACATTTAACTTGACAATGCATATGCTTTTTCATATTTTCTTCAGATGGATCCTTCTTCCAATTTTTGAAGGATTTTCTTTGGCTAAAATATTTTATTTATAACTTAAAAGAATTAATTCTTTCTGTACCAAAAAAAAAAGGAAGATGGACAGCAAATCATTATGGACATTCTTTTATATGTGCTGAGACTGAGGAATGCAGCCTTCCAAAAGGAATGCATAGGCTATAAAACCTATTCTGGCATGGTTGCCAGTTTGTCTATCTTAGCTCTGCCTGGAACAAAGGGCTTTGATACTGATTGGAAGACACTTATCTCTAATGACAATCTAAGACTATGCAGGTTTCTATGCTAACATGAACTCTTCATTTTCATAAAAAAGAGTGTGAAACTTCTAATCAGAGAACTGTGCTTGGCCCTCATCCATATGCATTGACTTTGTATGCATTATGCAAATTCACTGCTATAAAGGTGAGTGAAACAAAGAAAAAAAAAATAGATATTTTTAGTTAGCACTCTAAAAAAACATTCCTTCTACTTAGACTGCTAACTAAAAATATCACTGACCTCCAACCTTGTCTGCCCTTAAGCAGACAGAAGCTCACCATTCCAGCCAATCTCATCAAGGGTACTGTATGAAATGGTACACTCCTCTCCTAACTCCTATACCCATATTCTAGACTAGGGCTATCTATTGGAGATCCCAAGGGAGTCTCTACATAAATATCAAGCTTAAGGGTAGATTTTAAAAACATATGTGTGCGCCTCCATATGATCACGCTACCAGACAAGGGCGATTTGAAAGCATGCGCGTGCCATGTCCGGGCCGGCGTGCGCAGGAGGTAGATTTATTCAGTTTATGCGCGGACAAGAAGGGAACTTTCCTACCCCCTACCTATCCTCCCTCCTTCTTCCCCTCTCTTCCCTGACTCCTTTTCAGGGCCTACCTGCCAGCTCCTGAGCAGGCTGCCTGTGCGCGATCCCTCAGCACAGCGGCAAATATACACTGTACCAGCTGCCTCCAGCTCCGCCCCTCCCCATCCCCTGGACTGCCCCTTTTCTTGGGCCCATCACTTCTGCGTGTAACGGGAGTTACGCACGTGGCCGGGCCCCTTTGAATATGCACGCGGCGCTCGCAAGGCCCGGCCGCGAGCGTAACCCCTGTTTTCCCCACACGCAGGGGATTTAAAATTTAGCCGTTAGCGTATACAGCGAGGATATGATTAGGAAGAACTAAACCAGGTGGGTTATAGGTGGAAATAACTGATAAAGGGTAGCTTTTAATTGAGTAAATCTGTAAGAAATGAGACCTAAGACAATCCCACCAACCCCACTTTTTGTTTTTCTTTTATAGACTCCTAAGAGCAGTGGAGTGGGTGGGAGAGGCCTTCTCAAAATGTTTGAGCAATACAAAACTCTGACACTCTAAATTGCTACCCATGGTGATCAACAATTCGAGGTAGCTGAATACAGTTCTCTAACTAGAAACAAAATGTTAGGGGAAAATACTCTTAGAACAGCAAATAAAACATTGTTCTGGGATTGTCCCTAAGAATCATTTTTATACTTCTTCAGGATCTAAGCTCAGGGTGGTGATTTTGTTTTAGGGTTTTGTTGGGGGTTCTTCTGCATGTGCTATGTTGTTATGTCTGTGTTACTGAAGGTACAGTGGGTCTTTTTTTGACAAAGACACTGCATCTCCCTAATAAAGAGAGAATGGCACAACATGGATGAAGGAAAGAACACAGGCAGATGGGGGTGGGGGGGGGGGGGGAGGAGGACAAAGGAAAGGAAGAAGAAACAGGATGGGGAGATGATGGGATGTAAGGGAAGGAGGCAGGGGGTAGAAGGTAAAGCAATAGCATAGGAAGGGGTTGGGTGGGGATATGGAAGGAGGGGATTGTCTCAGGTTTTGTGTGGCTGAGGCTTTACCTTAAAGGCCTCGGCACACAATCGAATGTCCCTTTTTCTTCAGCCGTTCATTCGGCACAACGCAAGACATAACGTTCCTCGAGTTTTTCCCCCATTGTCATGGCTGTACACATTTGGGAGGAAGAGTTATCCAATAGACAGGTGGTTTTCATGACAGCTAACAGAGCGGTGGCCTAGAGAAAGGCACAGCTGACTCTTTTATCTCATTTAAAGTGGTCGTCCTTCAGTTTCGTGGTGCCGGTGGCGGACATCAGTGGGACAACAGCATCTCCAGTGATTTGGCAGCTTCAACCATTTCGAAGTCCAGCTTTTCCAATGTGCCTTCTCATTAGCCTTTTTTGCAGCGATGTGATCAAGTGAAATGGTGTCATGTTTGGCCTGCTTTCCTGCATCAGGTTTACAGCTTGAGGATGTAGTATTGGCTCATTGTCAAATTGATATTAAATTGATCAAGTGACAAAGGGCAAAAAAATTATTCTAAATAGATTCAAGGGCGCATTAGGTGCTCAGTGAAGAACCTGTGGTGCTTCTTATCCCTCAGGCCTGACTTGCCAGGCCTTTTGTTAACACATTAAAATGCGCAGTTGCTCTTATGTTTTCAATACACCCAATTGCCCAAGAAGGAAGCCTCCGATTGTTCCATCTTGGATCTCAAGAGGGTCAACCGTCACTTGAAGGTGACTCATTTTCGAATAGTAACCTTAAGCTCTGTAATAATGGTGGTGCAGTTGGGGGAATTTCTGACCTCCTTGGATCTGTCAGAGACTTGCCTTCCTATTCCCATCCAATTGGAACACCAACGCTTTCTATGCTTTGCTGTGTTGGGTCACCATTATCAGTTTCAAGCGCTGCATTTTGGTCTTGCCACCGCTCCCAAAACATTTTCCAAGATTATGGTGATAGTAGCGGTGGCCTTGCAAAAAGAAGGAATCCCGGTGCACCTGAATTTGGATGACTGGCTGATTTAAGCCAAGTCTTAAGAAGAGAGCCGTCTGGTCACACCCAAGGTGATCTCCTTATTGTAGGAGCTCGGTCGGGTGGTGAACCTGACTAAGAGCAATCTTCAACCATCCCAGTCGGAGTATCTAGGGGTATGGGTCGACACGGGACAGGACAGAGTTTTCCTACTGGAAGTTGGGATCCAGAGATTGATGTCTCAAGTGCATCAGTTGATGAACACCATACACCTGACGGTGTGGTCCTAACTACAGGTACTTGGTTTGATGGCAGCTAGCCTGGAAATGGTGCTGTGAGTAAGGGTGCATATGCATCCTTTTTAGCGCTCTCTGCTATCTCATTGGAACCCACAGTTTCAGGATTTTGCAGTTCGGCACCATTTGCCAATGGAAATCTTCTCCCGCCTCCAGTGATAGTTGCAGGAGGATCATCTGAGAAAGGCAGTTCCTTTGTCCTCTCTGGCCTAGTTGACATAGTGAGGGCAAAGGTAGCACCGGCGCCATTTTGAATATTGGCAATACGGCCCGGGACCCCCCCACTGGACCCCAGGTAATTTAAAACATTTTGGGGGGGGGTCGGGAGGGTGGGGGATTTGTTTTAAAGGGCGCCCATATGACATAGTGAGGGCAAAGGTAGCGCCGGCGCCATTTTGAATATTGGCAATATGGCCCGCGTGCAGGAGGTCGCTCCCGGACCCCCGCTGGACTTTTGGCAAGTCTTGTGGGGGTCAGGAGGCCCCCCAAGCTGGCCAAAAGTCCCTGGGGGTCCAGCGGGGGTCCGGGAGCGATCTCCTGCACGCGTGACGTCGGAAGCCAGGAACCAAAATGGCGCCGGTGCTACCTTTGCCCTGTCAAATGATAAGGGCAAAGGGCCACCGGCGCCATTTCTCTTAACGCAGTCCGTGGCCAGAGAGCGGGAGATTGCGCCGGGACCCCCCCCAATGGACCCCAGGTAATTTAAAACATTTTGGGGGGTTCGGGAGGGTGGGGGATTTGTTTTAAAGGGTCAGGGTGGGTTTTAGGGTTGTTTTGGTGTGCCGGTTTTCCCGCCCTCCCCCAAATAATTCCCGTGCCCTATTTAACGATACAATACAAATGCCCCTGACGATAAATCGGGGGCATTTGTATTGTATCGTGCACTCTAACGATTTTGGACGATTTTAAAATTATATGACGATAATTTTAATCGTTCAAAAACGATTCACATCCCTACTGTGTATAACCTTATACACTATATATAAATTATACACTCCAAAAGGTATTATATACATTATCTTTTAGTACATACAGAAGACACTATGGGGCAGATTTTAAAAAGTTGCACGAGCGCGTATCTTATAAAATCTGGGGTCAGCGCGCGCAAGGCTGCGCAAAATCGGCAGCCTGCGCGCGCCGGGCCGCACAGCCTGCCTCCGTTCCCTCCAAGGCCGCTCCGATTTCGGAGCGGCCTCGGAGGGAACTTTCCTTCGCCCTCCCCGCACCTTCCCCTCCCTTCCCCTCCCTAACCCACCCCCCCGGCCCTATCTAACCCCCCCCTTTGTCGGCAAAGTTACACCTGCTGGAAGCAGGCGTAACATTGTGCGCGTCGGCCGGCAGCCCCGCTCCGTCCTCCGGTCCCGGGGGCTGGTCCGGAGGCCTCGACCATGCCCCTGGGCCGGCGTCACGCCCCCGGGCCCGCCACGGCCCGCCCCCGAAATGCCGCGTCAGTAGGCCCCGCCCCCGACACGCCCCCTTACAAAAGCCCCGGGACTTACGCGCGTCCCGGGGCTTTACGCGCACCGGCGGCCTATGCAAAATAGGCACGCCGGCGTGCGCGGGCCTTTGAAAATCCGCCCCTATATGTGTGTGTGTATATATATATATATATATATATATATATATATATATATATGTGTGTGTGTGTGTGTGTGTGTGTGTGTGTGTGTGTGTGAATCTGGGCGGCTTGTAAAATATGGTGGGCACGTATAAGCATCTCCGGATTCTGACATGCACTGACCTTGTAAAATGTCAGCTTTTAGTGTGTGTCCAACAATGGATTTCTAAATAGTTTGCAGCAGCCATTACGCTTCAGGAGTGAACTTTAAAAATTATCAAGATTAAAAATTTCTTATTAATCTGTATTAATTTAGGGGCAGATTTTCTAAAACTATGCTTTTGTTCGCGCACCAGGCGCAAACAAAAGTACTCCAGATTTCAATAGATACGCGCGTAGCCGCGCGTATCTGTTAAAATCCGGGGTCGGCGCACGTAAAGCTGCCCAAAATTGGCAACCTGTGCGCGCCGAGCTGCGCAACCTGCCTCCATTCCCTCCATTCCCTCGCACCTTCCCCTCCCTAACCCACCCCCCCGGCCCTATCTAACCCCCCCTACCTTTGTTGCACGCGCCGGGCCGGCCGCTGGTGCGCCATGGTCCGGTCCGGGGGCTGGTCCGGAGGCTGCGGCCACGCCCCCAGAACACCCCCGATGACGTGCTGACCGCGACACACCCCCGACACGCCCCGAACACGCTCCCCCAGGAAAGCCCCGGGGCTTACGCGTGTCCCGGGGCTTTGCGCGCGCCGGCAGCCTATGCAAGATAGGCTTGGCGCCTGCAGGGGGGGTTTCGGGTAGGTTTTCGGGGGTTACGCGCGTAAGCCTTTGAAAATCTACCCCTTATTGTAGATGTATTGCAGTTTATAAATACACAAGAAAAATATCATGTAAAAAGCAAAGAAAGAACACATAATAAACATCCGATCCAATCAATCATGTAATAAAACAAAGAACAATGTATTCTTTCATGAATCTTCTTGCCAGAGAGCATCATAACTACAATAAAATAGCAATAATTTTAATATTGATAAGACAGTGCAGAGCAGGACGAGGAGGAGTTCACATTGCAACCTGACATGCAAAAAAAATGTCAAATTCTGGTGTTGCCTCAGAAAAACAAAATCCCTCCACTGCTAAACACTTTAAGGTGAATGTGAAAAGCCAGACATGCCAAAACTGGGAGATATGTGAATGTGTTGGGCCAGCATGCACCGAGTGGATTTTAAAAGCTGCCCAGATATGCACATATCTCTCGCTGCGTGCACAAAAATTGTTTTCCCAAAAAGGGGCAGAGAATGGCCGTTGCTGGATTTCACAATGAAATCTGCGCATAAATATTTTCAGGCACAAGCGTGCACCAGGATTCCCTGCTGCATAACTTTACTTCTGCTATGGATGGTGTGGAAGTCATAAAACAAAAAAAAAACAAAACAGATCAGCGGGGTAACAGGGGAGAAGGGAGGCTATTTAACTAGGTGGGTTAGGAAGTCCTATCCCTTACCTGGTTGAACTGGGAATGAACTGGGAAAACTGGTAATGGCGTCGGCACCCGTCCCTTATTAAATTCCCCTACTTATGCAGTACAAGTGGCATTTGCACGTACATGCGCGTGTCCGTTTAAAATTATGTGCACTTGTATATGCGTCCAGGCTATTTTATAACATGCATACATATAAGCACATATGTTAGAAAATGGACGTGTCTCTGTATGCGAGCCAGCAAACGCACGTACATGTGTGCCTGTATGCCAATATTAAAGTTACCATCTTTGTAACACAAACCCCCTACAAAAAACAAAGACACCTAGAACCTTGCCATATCATATAATAATAGTGTAGGTTTGGCTGGAGCAAGAGTCTAGTGAACACCACTTCATCATGGTGCAGGATGGCAAGGTTGGAACTCGTCTGAGCAGTTCGGTTTGCATGGAACAAGGAACGAGAGGCAAGCAGGGCTGGACCTCAGAAATGGAGTGCAGGCTGGGCTGGAGTTGTGTGAACGTAAGAGTGAACTAGAACACACGAGCTGGGTGCAGGTAAGAGTGAATTGGAGTACACTGGAGCTGCATGGAGGTAAGGGTGAACTCAGGAACTGAGGAACAGACTGGAACACAGGACTCAGACAGGACAGGATAAACACAGAACATGAAACATTGGAAAGTCTTGTGGGACAAGGCAGAAAGGCCTAGAAACAAGTGTGAGACCAAGGAAGTCTCAGGACTAGGCCAGGTTAGGGTACAGACAGGCCCAGAGACAGAAGAGACCTAGGAAGGTCTCAGGTTAGGCCAGGAGTCAAGAAACAGTGAGGCCCAGAAACAAGGAAGAGACCTGGGGTATCTCAGGGTTAGGCCTGACAGGACAAAAGGCCAGGAAAATACAGGATAGGGAAGGGAACCAGGAGAAGAAGGCCTAGGGGCCAAGGAACAAAGCATAGAGAAACAAAAGTCAGAAGGCCCAGGGGCTTGAAAAGGCCACAAGGCACAGGGGACTAGAGCAGGGATCCATGAAGGACTCGATGCCGAAGCACAGAGGCACAGGAGAGGCAGGGTTAAGTATGGCAGGAGTCTGGGTGTGGTACAGGCAAAAGAGAGGGTCTTGCCCAGCCAGGGGAGAGAGCTCATGGAGGTCCTCTGGCGGCACAGAGGCTGTAGGACAGGCAGAGGCCAGGGACCAAAGACGTGCTGGAGCTTATGGTTCCGAGCAGGGTTTGCTGGGGTTCGGTGGAGAGGAGGCTGCGCAACAGTCGGAACCATAAGAAATAGCACTCTTGGGACTCAAACAGCATCCTTAGCTATAAAAAGGCAGCAACACAAATATTTCACCAGGCCCTAGAACACTAATACACCACCTACTGGAGTACAGAACAAGCCGGACTTCTACAAATCTCTATAGAGAAACTACACACCAGCAGAAATACTGCACCTCAGTCACACTCAGGCAGAGCACAGACTGACTCTTACTTAATTCAGAATAAGGGATTACAAATTAGAAACAAAAACATGCAGACAAAACCAAAATAGAAAACTCAAGAAGCCAGGCTCTGAACAGTGGAACGCTAAAGAGAGAGCAAAATATCAAAATATAAGAAATGCACATTCCCAAAGATGACATATTCCTCAATATATATATATTTTTTACTTTTGTTGTCTGATCTTTTTATTTTTCTAATCGTTGGTCTTGGTATTTTTTTCCACTTTCTCCTTCCAGTCTTTTCCTAATTCTTTTTTCTGGATCCTTTTTCTCATTCTTCTCTCTCCTCCTATCTTCCTCCCTTCCACACACACACAGGCTCTCACTCTGACATGCTGTTCCACACATACATACTTAGGCTCTCATAAGCACTTTCTCAATGCTCTTACACACACAGGCTGTCATTCTTGCAGGCTCACACACATATACACACACAAGCTTTCACTCTCACATGCTCGCTCATCTCTCATACATAGGCTCCCTCACCCACACACACACAGGCTCTCGTTCTCACAGATTCATACACACACACACACACACACACACACAGGATCTCACTCACACATACATATACATACAGGGTCTCTTCTTCAGCCATCACCAGACCCTTCTTCAGCCACTGCAGGATAGATTCCCACATCGGCCCCCTCCTTTTTTGGCAACTATGAGATGTGGTCCCATGTTGGTCCTCTCCTTTTTTGGCTGTCACAAGATGGGTTCCCATAGCGGCCATTCTGCAGGCCTCTTCTTCTGGTGTTGGGTAGCCCTGACAGGGTGGACCTGAGCCCAAAGTGGGTGGGTTATGGCCCTCTCAGACCCATCTGTAATCTCTTTTATCAGTTCTTTTCGTCTATTTAACCAAATTAACTGTGACGCTCGTTGGCTCTACAGTAAAGTTACCTTACCTTTTTATCTAACTACCCTTCCTCCACCTATCATTGTAATTTCCTTTCTCAGTTACCTGTAAACCGACATGATGTCTTTACAAATGCCAGTATATAAAAGCTATAAATAAACAAACAAATAAATAAATAAATAAATAAATCTGTGGCTATACCACTGCCTCAGACAAGAATGGGAGGGCATCTTCTGGGGGAGGGAGGAGGGATCAGGACATCTTAACATTAGGATCATTCTTATCATCGTGGGAAGCGTGGTTTCATACAGCATTTCAGATGCTGGGATAATATAACATCCTGGTTTTACATCATAAAAACAGCAAAACTATAGAGAGCAATTTTGTAATAGAAATCTCTAGTGAATTTCATGAATACATTATATGTAAAAAACTACATAAATATATTTGAGTTAAGTGGCAGATCATTCTGTGCACAAAAATTCTTATTTTGTTTGTGATATTAGATGAAGCATTTCCTTCTTAGCCCGAGAGAGTCCCTTCTGTATACCTTGTTTCCATTATCGTGCAGTCATCTCTTTGTACCTTTAAATCATTTTCTGCATTTGATGCTTGTGAACAAGAATTGTCATACTTCTATACGAAAATCAACTCTAAAAGTTCTGTCTTCTAAAATGATGAGGATTCCTATGAGTGATATATAAGTCTGGCACTGGGACACTCCCTGAGGCTCAATTACTTTCAAAGTAATATGTGTCTGCACTGCTGCCTTCCATTGGAATCAGTATATTTATAACATTTGAGTCTGTACCATGACAATGATGGATCTCCAGTTAGGAGAGTAAAAGGACCTGTAATATATATGAACCATGAAAAGAAGAGTCATTAAAGAGCTGTCTGTTGTTTTGTTTTTAATCAATTCCACGTTATTGTTTAACATTTGCATTGAGTATATCATTAGTTTGAACATTTTTACTACAGAGGTAACTTGAAAACAACATAAGTGCAACAGTGCTAATTTCTGGCATTAAGTGAGACAGCATCAAAAGCAAAACCATTAAAAGTATCATTTTAAAACTTATTGATATAGCGCAGTATACAATGAGCAAGAAATAAAAGAAAACCTGCATAAATCACAATAATGCCAACAGGACTGAGCACATTATATCAAACATCGAGTTAAAATTAAAGCATGTAATTGGTAAATCTGAGGGTTTTGTAATGGTTCAGTATGGTTTGAATACATAGATTTACTTGATGTCACACAGAAGGGCCACACCTCTTAGTATCCAGTGGTCTGGTGGCTGGTTGGTTTTCAGAAAAATAGCGGTAATAAAAGTTAAATCAGTTCTCTGTGGTTTTTTGTACACTGGACACGTGTAGAGTTTGGTATCTTTGCTATCACTCAGACTAATAGCATAAATGTGCACTACAGGAAGCAGAGTGAAGAGAACCTTTGGCGTAGATTCAGTGAGTCTCCCATTCCGTCTGTCCCAGCCAGCTCCGTCTAAGTACAGTCCATAAATATAAACTCCCTCCTGGAGGAAAGAGAGGGAATGTACAGCATTTGAACACAGAGATCTGCAAGACTGGATGAACCTAATTAATCATTTAAAAAACATGGGAAAGCAAAGAAAATGCATTTTCCTTTGTGAAGTGATATAATAGATACAATTAAGACAATTTTCAAAGGAATTTTCCAGTTACAGTAATTAAATAGTTAATTGGTAAATCCTCCAGTCTAAAACTGCCCTCCCCTCAATGGCCTAAAGTACATGATGGCCTAAAGTCCATAGCGCCTCCTTTTAGCCCAGAGCGGCGGCTGTCAGCGGGTTTGACAGCAGACGCTCAATTTTGCCGGCGTCGGTTCTCGAGCCTGCTGACAGCCACGGGCTCGGAAACCGGACACCGGCAAAATTGAATGTCTGGTTTTCGACCCGACAGCCGCTGGCCCATTTTAATTTTTTTTTCTTTTTACTTTTTTTACCCTTCGGGACCTCCGACTTAATATTGCCATGATATTAAGTCGGAGGGTGCACGGAAAGTGCACCGGGAAAGTGCACAGGGGAAAGTGCACAGGGAAAAGTGCACCGGGAAAGTGCACAGAAAATTAGCGCCTACCTTTGGGTCGGCGCTAATTTCTGAAAGTAAAATGTGCGGCTTGGCTGCACATTTTACTTTCTGTATCCCGCGTGCATACCTAATAGCGCCCTCAACATGCATTTGCATGTTGAGGGCGCTATTAGGTGCCGCGGGTTGGACGCGCGTTTTCCTCCCGTTACTGAATAAGGGGTAAGGGAAAACGCGTGTCCAAGAGCAGGCTAACTGTATACTGTATCGGCCTGTTAGTTTCCATCGGCCTCATACTGTATGATGCTAGAGAGGATAGTGAAATAGCAAGCAACCCTTCATGATTTGTCTCTGGAAACAAAGATAGTGTACATTGCCCCCTGGGTAGTGATGAGGCAGCTGGCTAAAATCCTGAAGCCCTTCAAGGATGGCAATGAGTATCTGAGTTCCAGAAGTGGCATTCTGGGTAAGGCTTCATTATAGTAAATATTTTGGAGGAAAAGTTAGAGGGCTTCCTTGAGCAAGAGGGAATGGAAGCAGAGGCGTTGTAGTTTCTGGATTCCTTGCAGCGGCAGGTCCAAGAGAAAGTGAAACCTCTCACAGAAAATGATACATGCACACTTGCTACACTTTCTGATCCATTCTTGGAAAGGAGTTTCACCCTTCAGTCCCAGTGTCTCAAATTCATGAAGGAGATGCTCGTTCCTAGGTGTGTGAAGAGCAATGTCAGAGACAGAGGCACAGTGAAGATGAGGCACAAGAAAGAGTAGCCACCTCAGAGAGTAGTCATCGCAGTATGCCAAAGCCACATATCACAGACATTTTTGCTGGGTCTCCTTTGCTGGGGTAGGCCGAGGGTCTCTCTTGCCAGCTGTTTTAGTTATGTCTTGTGTCAGGACAGATGGTTCTTTGCGGGCAGTGTGGCTTTGGCATATTGAAATAAATTTGTATATATTGGAAATCCAGTAAATGCACATTTATTGTGGATATCCTGATAACCAGACTGGCTTTGTGGTCCTAGAACAGGTTTGGGAAGCCCTGTGACCTAATCCATGTCCTGGCTCAGTGTTTCCCAAGCCTGCCTTGGAGGCACATTTATTCAGTCGGGCTTTCAGGATATCTATAATGAATAGGCATGAGATAGGTCTGCATTTGTTGGAGACCCAAGGTATGCAAATCTATTGCAGGCATATTTACGGACCGGAATGACTTTTGAATTCAATAAAAGACAAGAAGAAATTATAAGTATTTGAATTTCCTTGTAGTTTAACAAGAGATCAGAAGAAATAAGAAGCTAGAGAGTGGATAAAAGAAATAATTGAATATATAAAATGGTTTGATGTCACTATTGGTAGGTGCTATATGTTTTAAAAATTTGTATGAATGAGGGATGTGTGAGTAATGTATGGGTTAGTCAGATTTTAATTGTCTAGATAGAAAGTTTTTGTATATGCTTGTTTGAATAATAAAAAATATATTGTATTTATGATAGTGATAATGTCTCTGATGGTTTTGTAGTTATAGAGCACAGCAGAGGATAACTCAAGAGAAAGAACCTTGGTAGTATCATTATTCAGACAGATTGATGAACAATAAAATGCCCAAGGAATGGGAACAGGAAAAGTAGTAACTGTTAAGCAGAAGGATACATTGGATGGAAGTGGGAAAGGTAAGTACACAAAATTAATTAATTTTAAGCAAAAGTTGAAACATATACACAGTGAAGATATAAAAATGTAAAAACAGAAGTACATTTAAAAATAAAATATTTTTTCTAGCACAAAAAAGCTTGTGACATTTTCTCAGTCATTACTGAGCCAATCAGAAAATGTGAACAAAGAAATATGAGTTCTCAGTCCAACTAAAACAGAAAGTTGTAGGATGTCATACATACTGCAGGGGGTGCTGTGATTTCTTCTTTTGTGCTCTTCAATACCTCATTATATAATATGACTGAATCTAGGGCCCAACCTTTATGAGCTCGTGTTACTTCCTGCCTCATGGCAGTCAAGAATCCTAGGAATGCAAATACATGACACATATTGAAACAGAGAAGATGCATCTTTCTTCTGAACAGAGCAAACTTACTTGTGTATGAACCTTTCATATCAGAAGCCCTTTTAATGGAGTTTTACCACTGGCTCTTAAAAATGAAAACAACAATGACTGGAAAGAAATGAGGAAATGCAGGGATATAAAGACTTTGCCATAGTGATAAACGCAATATTGTGTTTTGCATCAGAGCCACAGGTTGATTCAATATGAAAAGACATGTTCCGTTGATGTTATGTATTACATTAGCATGATGAAGTACTGTATATAGGGAGGTCATTTTCAACGTTGTTTCCATTGACTTGGGCTTTGAGAAAAATGCTCTTTGTCCTCCCTGAGTGTGGGTAAACTTATGTGTGTAATGATACCATGAAGCCCATATTCTGACACATTCCGGATAGCAAAGTTAGCAGGCTTAAATTATCTGGCTTACTTTGGAGGTATATTCAGTACTGTAGTGCAGCCACACTACTGAATATACTCAACTATCTTAAAGTTAGCCAGCTAACTTTAGGCCAGGTCTTCGGCCCAACCAAACTTATCCGGCTAACTCAACTCCTCCCAGTTATGCCCTTGGAACACCTCTAACTTACCCCTAAATTTATCAAAATGCTATAAATAGGCAGAAGTAGCGCCCGCGATAAAAAAAGGAGGCGTGGTTAGGATGATTTCCCTGCTCCCACATTGCACAGGTAATTTTCACAAGGTGCGATCAAAGCATTGCACCTGCGCTATTTTTCGCTTCATGTGCTGATTAATACACCACGGGTGCATTACCAGGAAAATGTTTTTATCGTGCAGGAGAGAGAGAAAGAGAAAGAGAGAGCCTCTGTAGAGAACAATATGTAACTCTACTATTTATGCTACTGTAAGCGGGGGCACTTTTAATTTAGAATGGTTAGGGAGGGTCTAACACACAGTAGGAGGTACAAACAGGAAAATACACATCTCTGAAGATTTTTTGTCATTTTAATTGATGACAGGTACAAGAGGAGTTGATTTGTACAATGCACACTCTACCTCTGAGTTAAAGTATAACTAGTAGAGTGACATATTGGTTTCTACAGAGCTCTCTCTCCCCCCCCCCCCCCCCACAGTGTTCCTTGTGGTGAGCTTGGGGCTTGTACTTATGCGCATACTTTTGAATTTATGCAGAAATCAGCGGCTATAAGTGCGTGCTCTTAGTTTTCCTGAGATAACGCTCCCTTTGAAAATTGGTGCAATGTCTGTGGGTATAATGTGTGCATTGTTTGGGCCAGAAAAAGAACCAGCAGAAAAAACAACTGTAAATCTCGGTGGGTGCTTTTCTTCATGAGGCAATTTTCAAAAGAAAAGTGCGTGCAAGCTTTACCTTTGAAAACTGATGCAAAGCCCAGAGGTCACAGCACCCCTAGACTCTGCATCAAAACACACACTTTTGAAAATTGCCCCCTAAATGCCGCCGAGTGGACGTAACTTCTTCAGAAGCTGCTTTATTCCTGGTGTGTTTCTTGCTACTAAATATGAACACATTTATCAACAAATATAACATGTTGAACCAATATTTGTTGTCACATCTCTCATAAGCTTATCATTACATAAAACACTGAAATACATTTCACCTCTCTTCTAGCTTAAACTTGAAAACCATCTTGGATTCCTACATTACAATGAAATGTGGTTGATGTATAATAATGCAAGGAACAAATTCCATCTCTGGGTTCTGGCACTCAAGCTTTTTATTGTTTATAAAATATGCTTTAGCACTATCCAAGTTTTTCCTCATAACAGATTACCCCGGAAAGTTGTTCCGGGTTAATCTTGCAACGATTGTCAGTCCTAATGGTGCTTTTCAGAGCTTTGATACTGTAGTGCCCTGCCCCAGAAGAAGTCCACCATCTCCTCTGGGTAGAGGAAGGCAGATTACTGTCCAGCACTGGGAAAGATAAGTCCTGTGCCTCTGATTCCCAGGCCCCCGTTTCCTCCCTGAACACCTCCCCTTTTCTCCCACACCATGGGGCCGATGCAATAAATATGCACAGAAAGCGGGTGCCTCCTTGCTAACGATAACCCAAAACCGACATTTATCGACGGCGGTTTTCCTAAATGCCGCACAGCCAGGGGGTTCAGGAAATGGACGCTTGTCAGTTAAGCATCCGTTTCCTGTACCCGACTGCCAGTGGTTTTTTTTTTTCCTTTAGTTTTGTTTGCCTCCTACTTAATATCGCAGCGATATTAAGTAGGAGGCAGAAGTTTTAAGAGCGCTCACCTTTAACGCCTGCTCCAGGCAGGCGTTAATTTCTGATCACTAAATGTGCGTCCTAGACTCACTTTTTTTTTTGCATTGGCAGTGAATACCTAATAGTCTCATTTACATGCATTTGCATGTGTTGAGCGCTATTAGATTCACTCTGCATTGGACGTGCATTGTGGAGGCGCTAATCCCCTTATTGCATAAGGGGATTAGTTAGCACCTATACAGCCTGCGTCCAACTGCGGGTTATACAGTGCGCTCGGCTGAGCGCACTGTATTGCATCAGCCCCCATATTTGTTATTGCTCCATATCATATCCAATCATCATACCAAGGGAAACAGTTGATCATTTTTACTTGTGAGTAAAACCATAATTATCTCCCTTGCCCCCGCTGGGTCCGAGGCCGACCACGCGGCCTACCGCTCCGTCCTGCCGCTGCCCCGACCGGAAAAACGCGACGAAGGAAGGCCCGCCTACCTACACTTACCGGCAGCCAATCGGAAAGGGCACAGAGGCCCTTTAAAGTTACAGCAGATCCGGCGTCGCGTGCCGTGCGTCGCGCGCCGAAGGAGCGCGACAAAGGGGCTCGCCCCTTTGAGCGCCCCTTCGAGCAGCCCCATCAGGCAGTCCAGGAGGTTATATGACTGCGTACAGGCGGCGTCAACCCGTTTGCAACTGACATCGTGTTTGCATTGCATCAGTGCCGGAACTCTCAGCCTATCTCCCAGATGTCCAGCCCAAACGAAAGTTGGCTAAAACAGGATTACTAGTGAGGTTTCCAAGCTGTCTGAATGAAAGATATATTGAAGGATACAGCCGTGTAGCCGTGTAGCCTATACCTAACCGTGTAGCCTATACCTAACCGCTTAGCTAAATTGGACCCCACCTCATCCCTCCGAACCTCTCCCTTCCTCCCCCCCCCACACAAGAGTTAGGATAACAATCTTATATTTAAATTCACAAGACTGGCTCTGCTAATCTAGATTGATTTGTATTCTGCTGACCTAGATTGATTTGTATTCTGCATTTGCATGGTGCCTTATTGTTGTCTTTGATTTCATACCGGTACTCTTACCTTATTTATAATCTGTGTTGTACCCCGATTGTTTGTTCTGTATTTGCTCTCATCACTGTACTCCCCTATCCCCACGACTAGGCTTACGCCATTGTGCCACAATGCCTCCTTTCATTGGACATGTTGCCATAACATACCAAACAGTAATCCACCCTTATAGCCCCCCCTTATCCACGCATCCATCCATACACCACACAACCCCTCACAAAAACAGAAGACTCATACCTATACGCACCATCACTCACACTCAAGCTATCAGTCTAGCTCTCATTTCTATCATCCTTTTTAATGCACAATCCCTTCAAAAGAAAACCCATCTGCTACAAGACATTCTCGCTGATTCCAGTCCTGAAATATGCGTGATCACTGAAACCTGGTTCAGACAATATGACACTCCCCTCATCAACCAGTTACCCGTAGATATATATGATATTTTCTCAATCCCAAGGAAGAAGAAGAGAGGAGGCGGCTTACTCCTGGCTGTAAAAAAGGACCTCCAACTCTTGCCCCATAAATGTGACATCCCTCCTCAATACGAAATTGGCTTCTTCAAATCTAAATTACTTCAACTCTGTCTTGTATACACACCCCCTGGGCTACTAGAGAAAGATCCATCACCCCTTATTGAATTCTTTGCAAACTCACTATCACCAGACCTACCCACAATACTCCTAGGAGATTTCAATTTACACGTCGATACATCACCTCAAACACCTGCCTGTGAAGCTTTCCTGGCATCAATTGAAGCTATGGGCTTCCAACAGATAGTAAACTCCCCCACACACAAGGCTGGCCACACCCTTGACTTGATTTTTATTAACTCCCCCTTCAGCGTGAACAGTCCCCCACTATGTACAACAGTACCCTGGTCTGATCATTCCTTGATCGAGACCAAGCTATCACTCCCCCAAAGCTCATTGTCCACACCTCAGCAGCCTATTTCCCTCAAATTTCGCAAAACCTGTGATATAGAAACCATCACATCAG